>NC_135229.1:10890349-11007849 GCF_052324685.1 Brachyhypopomus gauderio
CGCCGGTCGACGGTTCCCGCGCTGACTTGAACTTAATGGGGTTTTTTAGTTGTTGTTTTTTTTAAACAGCGTATTTAGTAATGGTGCTGGTGTCCTGCAGGATGGGCGTAGAACATGTCTGGAGTGTGTGTGTGGGTGTGTGTGTGGGTGTGTGGGTGTGTGATAGAGGTGTGTGTCGTGAGATCTGCTGTTTCCCAGGTCCCTCAGGACTGCGGGCTTTGCTTTAGAGAGGCACACACACTTTTTGATGGTTTGGAGACTTTGTTTAGAAGTCGATTTTGTGTGAGTGTCAGAGAGAGACAGACACAGGAATCTACTAGAAATTGAAACTGGAGGCTTGTCACTAGTGTGTTCTGCCATTGGAGAGATGTGTGTTTAGCTGGGAGATTGAGTTTGGTGTTGGGGAGCTGGGTGTTTGTGTTTGGTGTTGCGGAGCTGGTGTTTGTGTTTGGTGTTGGGGAGCTGGTGTTTGGTGTTGGGGAACCGGTGTTTGTGTTTGGTGTTGGGGAGCTGGGTGTTTGTGTTTGGTGTTGGGAAGCTGGTGTTTGTGTTTGGTGTTGGGGAGCTGGTGTTTGTGTTTGGTGTTGAGGAGCTGGTGTTTGTGTTTGGTGTTGGGGAGCTGGGTGTTTGTGTTTGGTGTTGGGGAACTGGTGTTTGTGTTTGGTGTTGGGGAGCTGGGTGTTTGGTGTTGGGGAGCTGGTGTTTGTGTTTGGTGTTGGGGAGCTGGGAGATTGAGTTTGATGTTGGGAAGCTGGGTGTTTGTGTTTGGTGTTGGAGAACTGGTGTTTGTGTTTGGTGTTGGGGAACTGGTGTTGGTGTTTGGTGTTGGGGAACTGGTGTTTGTGTTTGGTGTTGGGGAGCTGGTGTTTGTGTTTGGTGTTGGGGAACTGGTGTTTGTGGTTGGTGTTGGGGAGCTGGGTGTTTGTGTTTGGTGTTGGGGAGCTGGTGTTTGTGTTTGGTGTTGGGGAGCTGGGAGTTTGTGTTTGGTGTTGGGGAGCTGGTGTTTGTGTTTGGTGTTGGGGAGCTGGGTGTTTGTGTTTGGTGTTGGGGAGCTGGTGTTTGTGTTTGGTGTTGGGGAGCTGGGAGTTTGTGTTTGTTGTTGGGGGGCTGGTGTTTGTGTTTGGTGTTGGGGAGCTGGGAGTTTGTGTTTGGTGTTGGGGAGCTGGGTGTTTGGTGTTGGGGAGCTGGTGTTTGTGTTTGGTGTTGGGGAGCTGGTGTTTGTGTGTGGGGTTGGGGAGCTGGGTGTTTGTGTTTGGTGTTGGGGAGCTGGTGTTTGTGTTTGGTGTTGGGGAGCTGGGTGTTTGTGTTTGTTGTTGGGGAGCTGGTGTTTGTGTTTGGTGTTGGGGAGCTGGGTGTTTGTGTGTGGTGTTGGGGAGCTGGTGTTTGTGTTTGGTGTTGGGGAGCTGGTGTTTGTGTTTGGTGTTGGGGAGCTGGGTGTTTGTGTTTGGTGTTGGGGAGCTGGTGTTTGTGTTTGGTGTTGGGGAGCTGGGTGTTTGGTGTTGGGGAGCTGGTGTTTGTGTTTGTTGTTGGGGAGCTGGTGTTTGTGTTTGGTGTTGGGGAGCTGGGAGTTTGTGTTTGTTGTTGGGGAGCTGGTGTTTGTGTTTGGTGTTGGGGAGCTGGGAGTTTGTGTTTGGTGTTGGGGAGCTGGGTGTTTGGTGTTGGGGAGCTGGTGTTTGTGTTTGGTGTTGGGGAGCTGGTGTTTGTGTGTGGGGTTGGGGAGCTGGGTGTTTGTGTTTGGTGTTGGGGAGCTGGTGTTTGTGTTTGGTGTTGGGGAGCTGGGTGTTTGTGTTTGTTGTTGGGGAGCTGGTGTTTGTGTTTGGTGTTGGGGAGCTGGGTGTTTGTGTGTGGTGTTGGGGAGCTGGTGTTTGTGTTTGGTGTTGGGGAGCTGGTGTTTGTGTTTGGTGTTGGGGAGCTGGGTGTTTGTGTTTGGTGTTGGGGAGCTGGGTGTTTGTGTGTGGTGTTGGGGAGCTGGTGTTTGTGTTTGGTGTTGGGGAGCTGGTGTTTGTGTGTGGTGTTGGGGAGCTGGTGTTTGTGTTTGGTGTTGGGGAGTTGGTGTTTAACCAGGTTGGGTGGGTAGAATAGTGGGTTGGATTTTAGGTGCATTGGGGGAATAAATGTTCCCCATCCCACATCCAGGAGATCATCAGCTATGTGTGTGTGTGTGTATGTGTGTGCGTGTGTGTTTGTGCGTGCGTGTGTGCGTGTGTGTGTGTGTGTGCGTGTGTGTGCGTGCGTGTGTGTGTGAAAGAACACGAGTCCTAATGTTTTGGATTTAATGATGCATTGAAATGCCATAAGGACAGTGTGTGTGTGTGTGTGTGTGTGTGTGTGTGTGTGTGTGTGTGTGTGTGTGTGTGTGTGTGTGTGTGTGTGTGTGTGTGTGTGTGTAGAGCTGTGCTGTGGTTCTGTCTGTCTGTGTGTGTGTGTGTGTGTGTGTGTGTGTGTGTGTGTGTGTGTGTGTGTGTGTAGAGCTGTGCTGTGGTTCTGTCTGTTACACACGAGTGCAGAACAGACAGGTGTGTGTGGGCTGGAAATGACATTTCTGAACAGCACCAGAACTGTCCTACTTACTTAGTGATACAAGTGTGATTCAACCACAGAATTCTCTCTCTATCTCTCTCTCTCTCTCTCTCTCTCTCTCTCTCTCTCCCTCTCTCTCTCTCTCTCCTGATTCCTGGCTCTTTCATGTTCGTAGGCAGCATTACTTGGCCGTCTCCATAGGCCATGTTCCACGGTCTCATCTCGGTCTCACGGCTGCAGTCATCCATGTCTCTATCCCTCGCTGTCCCCCGCGTGGGCGTCTTCACTAGGGGGACCCCAGTAGCTCCAGAGGACGCGTCCTGGGTCCTCTGAGGGGACGGTGGGTGCTCGGGTTGGGGTTAAACACAGCCTGCAGGGGGCGGTAGAGAGCAGCAAAGCCTTCGGAGACACTTCAGAGCTACAGGAGAGGAGGAGACGTGAGAGGGCTGAGAAAAGAGAAGTTGTGTAGGAAGAAGGGATGAGGGAAGAGAGGGGGAAGGAGGAGGAGCGGGTAGAGTGGGAGAGGAGGAGTGAGGACACGGAAGAGAAGTTGTGAGAGGGGGAGACATGGAGAGGATGACGAGGAAGGAATTCCTAGGGAGAAGAGGCTTGTTTAGAAAAAGATAGCAGTGAAGATAGAGAGAGATAGAGAGAAAAACAGATAGAGAGAGAGGGGGGGAATGGTGTATGAAAGATAGAGCACTCACTCTGATAACACCACGTCTCTAGAGGCCCCTCAATTAGTCTGGTATCCAGGCAACCACCAGCGCCCAGTACCATGTTCCAGTCCAGGGAGCGACTGGTGCCGGCCTGTCCCTGCCACTGTACACACACACACACACACACTCACATACACACACACACACACACACACACACACACTCCTCTCAACTCTATTTCCCCCCATAGCTACTGAGGAGGGGCTAGTAACAGAAGGACTCATCCTGAAAAAATTCCTTACAGACACCCCCCCCCTCTCTCACCCTCTCTCTCTCCCTCCCTTACTCTGTCTCTCCCTCATTCTCTCTCTCTTTCTCTCCCTTCCTCTGTCTCTCTCTCACCCTCTCTCTCTCCCTCCCTTACTCTGTCTCTCCCTCACTCTCTCTCTCACTCTCTCTCTCTCTCTCCCTTCCTCTCTCTCTCACCCTCTCTCTCCCCCCCTCCCCCTCGCTCTCTCCCTCCCTTCCTCTGTTTCTCTCTATCTCTCTCTTTCTCTCTCTATCTCTCTCTCACTCTCTCTCTCTGTCTCACTTACCCTGAAACAGAAAATAATAATTATCCCCTCAGCCTTAATTATTTATTCAAACATAGTCCTAGATAAGCTTCCTCTGCATCTCCAGCTGTGTGTGTGTGTGTGTGTGTGTGTGTGTGTGTGTGTGTGTGTGTGTGTGTGTGTGTGTGTGTGTGTGTGTGTGTGTGAACTCATGCGTGCATGTGTACGTGTGTGTGTGTGTGTGTGTGTGTGTGTGTGTGTGTGTGAGCCCACATGAGCCGGATGGATTACATGGCATGTAGCACCGTGTTTCATCTGTCCTCCAGTAACACAGGAGGCAGGAGAGATTTATTACCCCAGCTCTGATGCCCCACCCCAGCTCTGATGCCCCACCACAGCTCTGATGCCCCACCCCAGATCTGATGCCCCACCCCAGGTCTGATGCCCCACCCCAGCTCTGATGCCCCACCCCAGCTCTGATGCCCCACCACAGCTCTGATGCCTCACACCAGCTCTGATGCCCCACCCCAGCTCTGATGCCCCACCCCAGGTCTGATGCCCCACCCCAGCTCTGATGCCCCACCCCAGGTCTGATGCCCCACCACAGGTCGTGGAAGCAGAGACCCCCTGCTGAAAGCGCCAGAGAAGGGCCTGTGATCGATTAACATTACCTTCCCTCTGGCTGCAGGGCGTGACTCTGTGTGTGTGTGTGTGTGTGTGTGTGTGTGTGTGTGTGTGTGTGTGTGTGTGTGTGTGTTGCCATGGTAGCTGAAATCCTTGCCTCCTGGATGAAAATAAGAGCACATCCCTAAAGCTTTTTACTTGAAGACATGACCCCAGACATAACCGTGTGTGTGTGTGTGTGTGTGTGTGTGTGTGTGTGTGTGTGTGTGTGTGCGTGTGTGTCTGTGAATATGAGAGTGTGTGTGAGTATGAGAATATGTGTGTGTGTGTGTGTGTGTGTGTGTGTGTGTGTGAGTATGGGCTGTGTGTCTCATACAGGATGCTCCACCTGTGGGCTGCAGACCCACACCGCCTCCCTGCTCCGCCTTTGTGTATTTTTGTAGTTCTCCACCTGTGTCTCACTATTTCTCTGTTTGTCTCTCTGTCTCACACTTTCTTTCAAGGCTATAGATGTGTGTTTGAGTCTTGGAAGATATAATAAATGTGTGTGTGTGTGTGTGTGTGTGTGTGTTTGTGTGTTGTGTGTCATGTCTTTAACCTTTTTCCTTTGTTCTCTCATCTCTTTTCTCATCTCTCATCTCATTTTTTACTGTCTGTTGTGTTTCTTTCTATCCGAGATATCTGTGTGTGTGTGTGTGTGTGTGTGTGTGTGTGTGTGTGTGTGTGTGTGTGTGTGTGTGTGTGTGTGTGTGTGTGTGTGTGTGTGTGTGTGTAAGACCTTTATTTGCTCACCACCCAGTCCCCCTCCCCCTCAAGGTCAGGTCAGTGTGTGTGTGTGTGTGTGTGTGTGTGTGTGTGTGTGTGTGTGTGTGTGTGTGTGTGTGCATGCCTGTTCATTCATGTGAATAGAATTATTAACGATCTCTTTGTTTGCTTTCTGTAGGAGATGTTTCAGTAATCGTGGCAGGTTCATGTGTGGGTGTGTGTGTGAGGTCGTTGGTGCCAGGTGTGTTTGGACCCCTGCTGTGTTGGGTCTCAGCTGTCACGCTTGGCTCAGGGTTTGTGAAGCCAGTCATGGCGTTTGTTGGCGGGAGAGTGAGTGTGTGAAAAGGCCTCGTGCCAGTCGCTCTGTGTGTGGAAATACAGACATACATCATCATAGCGGCTCTCCTACCACACCCCACTGTCTTATTAATACAGCAAGCACGTGTGTGTGTGTGTGTGTGTGTGTGTGTGTGTGTGTGTGTGTGTGTGTGTGTGTGTGTGTGTGTGTGTGTGTGTGTGTGTGTGTGTGAGAGAGAGAGAGAGAGAGAGAGAGAGCTGTCAGTGCTCAATTCATAAACACACACACACACACACACACATGCTAACACACACACACACACGCACATGCTCACACACACACATGCTAACACACACACACATGCTAAAACACACACGCATGCGCACACACACACACACACGCATGCTAACACACACACACATGCACACATACTAACACACATGCTAACACACACACACACACACACACACACACACACACACACACACACACACACACACACATGCTAACACCCACTCACTCAGTTTAGTTTGAACAGGGCACTGAGGGGCTAGTGGATCCAGATTAGCTCTAGAGAGTTGACTATATAAGGAAATATGAGGTAAGGAAGTTAAGACAAAGGAGAAATAGTGAGTGAGAATGAGAGAGGGAGGGGGAGAGAGAGGGAGGGAGGGAGGGAGGGAGGGGTGGGGTGCTTCTTTGCATGTGTGTTGTTCTGTTCTCACACCCTGATGTGGACAGATGCCCCTCACAGCTTGTCTGGAAAGAGTCAGCTCAACTCTATGTCTCTCTCTCTCTCTCTCTCTCTCTCTCTCTCTCTCTCTTTCTCTCTCTCCCTCTCTCTCTCTTTCTCTCTCTCCCTCTCTCTGGGTAGATTGGACTGTACTGGAATTGATGATCTCATCTGCCATGTTTCAGCGTTTATATAGTTATAAGACTATAAGACTTGTTTGGTCTTATTAGTGTTTGTATCATTGAACCAGATTGAGGTGTTTGTGAATTTGAATTTAGAATTTGATATGGACTTCAGTGTGCGAGTCAAAGTTGTGTAGCTCTACAAAACACACACTTAATGGGCTTAAAAGCGAGGGTCTGAAAACAGGGAATGGAATTTGGGAGCATAAAAACACACACACACACACAAAAACACATATATGCCAGACTGATAGACGTTAGACTGAAGCTGTCCTGCTGTCTCCTTCTCTCTCCCTCACACACACACACACACACACACACACACACATGCAGGACCCAACAACTCTGGGCTGAACATGCTGCTCTTGTGTGGGACAGCCGGGCTGAACGCAAGGCGAGATCTCCGAGGGTAACAGAACCCCGCCCCCAACCTCCCCAGCCCCGCCCCCGGGCCTACTGACAGACAGCCATTGTGTGGAGTGAGGGAGCAAAAAACGAGAGAGAGGGATAGACATATCAGAACAGACTTTTCTTCAGGCTTCGTTTTCATGGAAACGGCCCTGCGTTGTTTTACTGAAGCATTTCCACGGCGCCCTGTTCTCCATGGCAACGTTCCTACACGCCAAGCAGTTCAACCATGATGATTTCCCATAATCCCCTCCTTCTCCGCACCTGGAATGTGGCAGCGCGGACACTGAACAGAGACGCAGGACGTGGGGACAGCGTCCCTGACCATCAGCGTCGGACCTCTGAGCTCCCCAACACCACACTGACGTTTCTAAACCTCGGACAAAAAGCAAGACATCCATAATACTAGTGTTAAAGAATGGGGGGGGGGGGGGTTTACCTGCAGGGGCAAACATGGGGGGGGGGGGTACCTGCAGGGGGCAAACGTGTGGGGGGGGTACCTGCAGGGGGCAAACGTGTGAGGGGGGTACCTGCAGGGGCAAACGTGTGGTCTTGTTAGAATGTGGGGTCAGATGAGGTGAGAAGTTCTCAGGAGACAGAGGTGTCTCAGCTCAGAGTGGACTTGAATGGGGTGTTGATTTATCACAGTGAGAGAGAGAGAGAGAGAGAGAGAGAGAGTGAGGGAGAGACAGTAAGGGAGGGAGAGAGAGAGGGTGAGAGAGAGACAGAGGAAGGGATTCTTCTGGCTTGTTTACGGTATTTGTTTTAGCCCCAGATTTACAGCTGTCATTCAGGAGGGGTGTGTGTGTGTGAGAGAGAGAGAGAGAGAGAGAGAGAGAGATTGGGTTCTCCATCAGGTTTATCCAACATGGAGTCTGTATGTGCTGAGTAACAACCTGTCTCTCTCTCAGGAAAGAGAGAGAGAGAGAGAGAGACGGCTGTCTCTCAGGATATGGTCACACCCCAGTCCTCCCACACCTGCTGTCCTGGGAACTCCACACTGTGCTTGGGTGGTTATGGTTACGGAGCAAAACAAACAGTGCTGCCCCCTGCTGGAGACAGGAGGAATAGCAGTTTGTGATTGGCTCTTTTTACAGAGGTTTATCATTAAGGTTTCACAGTGTCACTTCAGTGTTCTGGCCTGGAGGAGGAGGCGAGTGTGTGTGTGTGTGTGTGTGTGTGTGTGTGTGTGTGTGTGTGTGGGGGGGGGGGGTTGTGATCAGCAGTAGAGACGGGGGAGGGAGATGTATTTTTCCACCAAATTACTTCACCATCTTCACTTCCACGCACAAGCATACCTGACCACACTGTCCTCACCTGGAACACACACACACACACACACACACACACACACACACACACACAGGCTGATGCTGCATACCTCCGTCATCCTCAGATCTTGAATCAACTGGATCCTAGATCTGGGCCCAACAGCACCAACGCCTCTGCTGCCATGACGTGATTTATCTGCCGCTGTTTGAATAATGTGTTTAAAGTGTCTGCTTAGGGAAAGAAAAGAAAACTCTCCATTTCCCTCTCTCTCTCTCTCTCTCTCTCTCCCTCTGTCTCTCTCTTCCTCCTCCTCCTCATCATATCTGTTACTGGGCAATATGGCACCAATCAATACACACTTTACATTATACTTTATCTCTGACAAAATATCTGTGTGTGTGTGTGTGTGTGTGTGTGTGTGTGTGTGTGTGTGTGTGTGTGTGTGTGTGTGTGTGGGGGATGGAATGAGGACCCTCTCTGTCATGGCCTATGAGACTCCATGTGTGTTCGCTTTTCTGCTCTGTATAGGCAGGAGAACAGTTGAACAGGACTCTTGTAACTCAGCAGACAGTCCGTGGAGGCTCTGATTTGACATGCTTGTCTACTTCCTCCTATCTTAAATACTTTTATTGTTGTAATTGCTGTCGTTTTTTCCTGAAATATGTTAAGAATGGAGTTATCTCCCTCCATTTTATGAGCCCCTGTCGCCCTCTAGCGGTCATGTGAGGTGTGTACAGTCTTCTTGCTGAAAGGTCTCTCTGTCTGTTCTCTCCAGGCCCAGAAGAATGAACGAGAATCCATCAGACAGAAGCTTGCACTGGGAAGCTTCTTCGATGATGGTCCAGGCATCTATACCAGCAGCAGTAAGAGTGGCAAACCCAGCCTGTCCTCACGGTCAGTGCACGTGTGTGTGAATATTGAGAAGATGGGTGGTGTGTGAGATGAGGGGTGTGTGAGGGGAGGGGGGGGGGGGGGTGGTATACTAATAATGTAATACTAATAATGACTGTAATACTATGGGAATGTTTTTGGTCATGAATTTGTCCCTCATAGACAGGACAGTACATGAGAAGACGTGAGATTACTGTTGATTTCATTATCAGCAGGACCACCATATTCAAGGCAGTGAAATTGCGTAGGGTCTCACATGCGTGCTTGTTTACAGTCTGACCACAACAAGCAGCGTTTCGTGTAAGTGACACACAACTGCGCAGCGGGGACTTCGGCTGTAGCAGCCGTACAGCCTCATGGGGGCTTTTGAGTGACTTTCTCCTCAGTGGTTTAAATTTTGTCACAGTCCTGATTCGACTGGGTGACATCACACAAAACACGGAAAAAAGAGAGAAGAGACCTATGCTAAAGTAATTCACCCACGTGTGTGTGTGTGTCTGTGTGTGTGTGTGTCTGTGTTCTTTCTAAGAACAAAGTGAAGGACCCACACACCCACCCCCCCACTGTCTGTAGAGCACACAAACACTTCCCAAAACGGAAGCTTCTCTCTCGCACATATATATATACACACACACACACACACATATGCACACACTGGTCATCTCTCTGAGAAGGAAACCACAGAGGTAATCAGAGTGATCACATGATATCAAGATCGGCACAGTCACACACCACGTCGTAGGCAGAGGTCAGCGTTAGCTAAGCTTCCACATCCCGGCAGCTGCCCCCTTCTCTCTGAATCATGTCTTTTAGACCAAGGTGCCATCTTCCCGTAGTGCTAGTGGCTTACTGCTCGGCCACATCCGCTTCCTCCTACACGTGTATGGGTGTGAGAACAACCCCCACTTCCTGTCTGGGCAGGAAATGCTAAATGAGAATCACACTGTGTGAATAGTGTTCTAGCAGGAGGGTGTCCCGCTGCCCGTCACCAATCTAAGGTGTGATTAACCACAAATGTATGTGTGTGTGTGTGTGTGTGTGTGTGTGTGGTTGACTCACAGACTACAGAGTGGCATGAACCTACAGATATGCTTTGTGAATGACAGTGGGAGTGACAAAGACAGCGATGCAGATGACAGCAAGACAGAGACCAGCCTGGACACACCTCTGTCCCCTATGGTACACACACACACATATATACACACACACATAAATATAATATATCAGTAACGCTTATTGGGTCGGTTGTGGTTCGGTACACGTCTCCTCTGAATGAGTTAGTGTCCAGGTGTGTTTACATGAATGAATGAGTTGTGTGCCTCAAACAGGAAGGTAGATCACAGAGAAATGACCCGGGTGAAAACACCCCTCCGTTGTGGTTTCAGACCCAAAGGATTCCCAGCAGGCCATCGCCTGATCTTATCGTAACGGCCGTCACGGTCGGCTCCCGTGTTTGTACTTTGTTACTGAGCGTTTGCTCGTGCTCAGTCATCTCAGCCCCCCCCGCCACTTTCGTTGACCCGCTTTCTGAATTACACCGCGGTAGTTCAGGAACCTGCGGTCCTACAAAAATCCTGAGGTCACACACTTGCTGTCAGAGTTTTACACACTGACAGGGTGATTGGGTGTTTGTCCTGTCACAGGACAACTTTAACTTCACAACACGTTGTCACAAAGCAGCTTTACAATCGTATGGGTCCAGATCCCTAATGAGCAAGCCAGAGGCGACAGTGGCGAGGAAAATCTCTCAAAGACTCAAAAGTGAACCCATCCTCTATTGGGTGGCCCGTTAGCAGAAGTCCGTATTTGTGGTCCAAATGTAGTTCTATAGTTATAGTTGTGCTTCTAGTTCCCAGGCCAAGTAGTCACAGTCCCTTCAATGCAGGTGGTGAGCCTCAGGTAGGAGCTAGCATCAGTACATCCACCGGCAAGCCAGACCATCTCCTAGAAGCTAGGTGCCTGTAGTAGGGTGACCATGGTAATTAACCCCTAATACACAAGGTACCAGTTTGCCATGACACCAATCCTTGTCATGTCATTATTCACCATCAGTGATGTCAGCCACACGTTACTTAGTAACGCATTACTCTAATCTTACCACTTTTTTCAGTAATGAGTAATATAATGCGCTACTATTTCCAGTCCAGTAATCAGATTAAATTTACTTATCCAAATAACTGTGCATTACTATTTTTATTTTCCTTAATAAAAATATATATTTTTGCTTTCTTCTTGGCTCAGTTTTTCTTCTGCGTCTGACCGTAGCGCTCGACTGCGCACGCTGCGCGCGAACCTGTGAGCGCGTTCACATCATTCTGTGCAGTGTCCTCCCGTAACGATATGTGGTAGTATAAAGAAACACCCATCAAAAACAGGGGAAGGAACATTTACCTGACCAATTTTAAAGTTGCATTGAGTTTTAGGTTTGAAAAGTGCTGGAATTTCGGCTAACGTAGCCTACTTTAAAATGCTTGAAATTGTAATTGTATTTCGTTTCACAACAAATAGCTGTCTGACTGAATAGTTCACATGTATTACATTTACAAATACATTTACAAATAATACCGCGCAGCAACACAAACATAATGTCAGGAGATACATTATTTAAATGTCAGGAGATACATTGTTACTGTTAAAAATGCACCAATAAAGTGAGTAATGGAAAAACTTATTTTGCTGCTGAATGTAACTACTAAAGTAACTTGTAATCTAACGTAGTTACTTTTAAAATAAAGTAATATGTAACGTAGTTAAGTTACTTTTTGAAGGAGTAATCAGTAATCAGTCATCTGATTACTTTTTCAAGGTAACTTATCCATCACTGTTCACCATCACGTTAACACTATGGAGCTTTTCCCAGTAAACACACACAGGTGGGGGCGCGTGTGTGCACCTCAGCTGATCTCAGGTCAGTCAGGCCTGACGGGGGCGGCAGCAGTTACGTTTCATAGGTTCAGGTTCAGGGGGAGAGGGGGCAATAGAAGAGGTAAGGGGGCAATAGAAGAGGTAAGGGGGCAGTAGAAGAGGTAAGGAGGCAATAGAAGAGGTAAGGGGGCAATAGAAGAGGAAAGGAGGCAATAGAAGAGGTAAGGGGGCAGTAGAAGAGGTAAGGGGGCAGTAGAAGAGGTAAGGGGGCAATAGAAGAGGTAAGGGGGCAGTAGAAGAGGTAAGGGGGCAGTAGAAGAGGTAAGGGGGCAATAGAAGAGGTAAGGGGGCAATAGAAGAGGTAAGGGGGCAGTAGAAGAGGTAAGGAGGCAATAGAAGAGGTAAGGGGGCAATAGAAGAGGAAAGGAGGCAATAGAAGAGGTAAGGGGGCAGTAGAAGAGGTAAGGGGGCAATAGAAGAGGTAAGGGGGCAGTAGAAGAGGTAAGGGGGCAATAGAAGAGGTAAGGGGGCAATAGAAGAGGTAAGGGGGCAGTAGAAGAGCTTTTTGTCTCATCCTGTCTTCTGTCCTTGTACCCGACCTGCTGCAGAGCAAGCAGAGCTCCTCGTACTCGGACCGGGACACGACAGAGGAGGACTCGGAGTCTCTGGAGGACATGGACTTCCTCAGCAGGCAGAAGAAGCTCCAGGCGGAGGCCAAGCTGGCGCTGGCGATGGCCAAGCCCATGGCCAAGATGCAGGTGGAGGTGGAGAAACAGAACCGCAAGAAGTCACCCGTGGCAGATCTGGTGAGTGTGTGTGTGTGTGTGTGTGTGTGTGTGTGTGTGTGTGTGTGTGTGTGTGTGTGTGTGTGTGTGTGTGTGTGTGATATTTATACAGCACTTTCACAAGACCCAAGGTTCCATTCTTGTAGGTAAATGAAAATTGGCAAGTATAGAAAACAAGTAAACAAATGAATAAACAAGCATTTGAAGAAAATAAAGTCGATTTGTAGTGAGACTGGAGAGGGAGTTCAGAAGGGAGTTTGGTTGGTTTCACCCCACGTTACCTCTGGTCACTCCTGGCCACCCCATGTTAGCTCTGGTCACTCCTGGCCACCCCGCGTTAGCTCTGGTCACTCCTGGCCACCCCACGTTAGCTCTGGTCACTCCTGGCCACCCCACGTTAGCTCTGGTCACTCCTGGCCACCCCGCGTTAGCTCTGGTCACTCCTGGCCACCCCGCGTTAGCTCTGGTCACTCCTGGCCACCCCACGTTAGCTCTGGTCACTCCTGGCCACCCCACGTTAGCTCTGGTCACTCCTGGCCACCCCGTCTTCATTTAGCACTGTGTCTGACTTCTCTCCCTTGGAAATATTCTCCCCTGACCCCTTTATTTTACCCAGAATGCATTGCCACAGGCCACCTGGGTGGAGCACTTATTTAGCACACAGAAAAGCAGCGCTGTGGGGAATTTATGACCCACAGTGTACTGGGTGACACCTTTGGTTTCGGAGTCCTGGCCATCTGTTGGAAGCGATAGGACTGAGATCTCAGACGTTCTCACAAACCGAGCGGCTGAATTGAGCCGTTCTGCTGATATGCCCCCTTTATGCCTAAATGTCCTGTTTTGGCTGGGTTTGGGAGGGGGGGTTGTTTTTAGTTTTGTTCATTTTTGTTGTGTTTTTCTCCGAGTTTGTTCAAACGTTACACCAGGCCAGTTCAGGACGTTGCTCAGAAAGGCCGAAATGGACAAGAGGAGCTTCAGGCTGAGAAAAAGTGTCTCTGCTTCACAGCTTCATGGTCCAGACCTCCATTACATCAGCATTCCATTAAAACTACACTCACCTCATTTGACAGAATGTCACCCAGGGAATTTTACATATTCGACATCTTAGTCATCTCTCGGGTGTACGACGCTTTCCCTTAAAGACGCTTAAAGCTTTCTTCACATAAACACGTATGATGTAAGCGATGAGTGATCATCTCTCTGCCCGATGACAGGAAACTCCATGCTATAGTCATCCGGCTCTCGCAGGAACACCTCACTCTCACCACCAGTTGGTGTGCCAGTCTCTGAAAGATTGTTTCATTTCACGTTTGCCACTTCCGTCACAATTTGAGGCCCGAGCGCTCACGCCCCGTTCGAGAGGAAACGTGACACGCATGGCACGTTAGCAGGATGCAGCTGGTGACGCCGTGGCAACGGTGCTGACCGCGTAGCCAATGGGCTGAAACGATGAGGAACTAGATGAGTTCTGGCGCTCCCCTATAGACGCAGAGCCACAGAGGTGGTCCAGTGTCGCTCGTTTATAGAGAAGGAAACGAAAGAGAGGGGGACAGTGGGAAAAGAAGGAGGAGGAGGAGAGATAGAGAGAGAGGAAAAGAGAGTGGGTGAGGCAGGAAGAGAGGAGGAGAGATAGAGAGAGAGGAAAAGAGAGTGGGTGAGGGAGGGTATTCACAGCATTGTGGGAAGGGAGTGATTGGTCAACGGGGAGGGGGCAGTGGTGTTCCTTTCCCTGAGTAACAACACCTCAGAGAGGGAGAGAGAGAGAGTGGGAGAGCGAGGGAGAGAGGGGGAAAGAGAAAGAGAGGGAGAGCCAGAGAGGGAGAAAGAGGTAGAGGTAGAGGGAGAGAGAGGGGAAAGTAGCTGAGAGAGTCTGGCTGACACCTTGCGGTGTTGATGCTGTGATCTCCAGCCACTGAGCTGTTCGTGATACCACCAAACACGCAGGGCTGCAGTGGGAAAGTGGACTGAAGCTTAGAAACTCAAAAGCCCCAAGAGGGTTAGATGAGACACGAGCCAGCAGTATCATGCAGACTGTGGTTAAACCAAAACTGGCATTTGGGTATGAAACTTCCCTAAAATTAACAAATACACATACATATCTGCATATCAGACTTAGGGAATTGTGATTTTTGTCATCCACTTGACAGTCTTGATGTAATTTCGCAACAGAAATAAAATGGTGATCTGTAGCATGACACTGTCCTCTCTCAGGTGGGTGTGGTGAGCGGGTGGGTGTGGTGAGTGGGTGGTGTGGATGGGGTCTCTAGGTATGCAATCCCTGGACAATGTGAGCAGCAGTTTCAAAGTCCGTCTGGTAATTTAGACGAAGCGAATGTGTTTATGTAGCACATTTCATACACACTGACTGTTCTATCTGATTACAGATTATAATCAGTGTTTAGTGGTGTGTCGCACTAATATGCAGAACTTAGCGGGCTAACAGGAGTGGTGGTGTAATTAGAGAAGCTTTAGGAGCTGGAGAGGCAGATATACAAACATGGATCACGGTGTCAGTGCGAACTGGATCGTTTAGCCAAGATCGGTTCTGCCGCATGAGTTTATGGTGTGTGTGTGTATGTGTGTGTGTGTGTGTGTGTGTGTGTTACTGTATATTCTTTGTATAACACCATATATTGGTGGTTTCTGAGAAATGCTGGTAGATTCTGTAGTCAGATGTCTCCATATCCAGGGCAGGTATGGGTCCTTATCTAATCTAGTCTGTCAGTAGTGCGCATTGTTATCTATGTTTTCATATCATAATCTGTAACCATAAGGTAACGCTATGACGAATCAAAATCTGTAACCACTTTCAGCAAGACTGTGTAAATTATCACTAATGATCACTCTGTATGATGGCAGGTGATACGAAGTCTTTAAGGTAGTAAGAGTATTTAGGTATTTAAGGTAATAAGAGTCTTTATGTCTAAGTCTTTAAGGTAGTAAGAGTATTTAGGTATTTAAGGTAATAAGAGTCTTTATGTCTAAGTCTTTAAGGTAGTAAGAGTATTTAGGTATTTAAGGTAATAAGAGTCTTTATGTCTAAGTCTTTAAGGTAGTAAGAGTGTTTAGGTATTTAAGGTAATAAGAATCTTTATGTCTAAGTCTTTAAGGTAGTAAGAGTATTTAGGTATTTAAGGTAATAAGAGTCTTTATGTCTAAGTCTTTAAGGTAGTAAGAGTATTTAGGTATTTAAGGTAATAAGAGTCTTTATGTCTAAGTCTTTAAGGTAGTAAGAGTGTTTAGGTATTTAAGGTAATAAGAATCTTTATGTCTAAGTCTTTAAGGTAGTAAGAGTATTTAGGTCTTTAAGGCTGTAAAAGTCTTTATGTCTTTAAGGTGGTAAGAGTTAGCTAGTAAGTCTAGCTAGTGAGTCTAGCTAGTGTGTTGGGGAGGCATCATAAATCATGGGTCTAAAGTAAGCAAATGAAGTGCATGAAACCAGCCTGTCGGTACCTCAGAATTCACTGCTGGATGGTGGAAAACCCACTCAGGTTCTGGAGAACAAGGTTCAGTTCACAACAGTGACTCATCAGCACCTAAAACTGTGAAAGACCTGCGGCCCAGTCCCAGGAGAGGAGACGTGTGGACGAGCGTGGTGTGAATGATGTGAAAGGGGACGCTTCATGCCAACAGCATGTGGGCTGGTTACCGTAAAACGGTTCTCCTTACTCTAACAGTGCTGTGTTCTGATGCAATTCGTTCTTGCCATGACCTCAGACTGAATTGACGTTACATCAGAGTGATTTGACATGAAATTAGGTGTCATTTTTTCTGAACAATTTCTAATATTCCAATTTCCCTTTGGGGATTAATAAAGTGTTATTTTAAAGTTTACAAAATGTGTTCTTTGTGCTGTGTGTGTGTGTGTGTGTGTGTGTGTGTGTGTGTGTGTGTGTGTGTGTGTGTGTGTGTGTGTGTGTGTGTGTGTGTGTGTGTGTGTGTGTAGCTTCCCCACATGCCCCACATTAGTGAATGTCTGATGAAGAGGAACCTGAAGCCCACAGACCTGCGAGACATGACCCTAGGTCAACTCCAGGTCATCGTCAATGACCTCCACTCCCAGATCGAGAGTAAGTCACTTCCGGCGTCCTGTGGGCCGAAAAAAAGAAAAAAAACCCACTTCTGTTTGAAACCAATGTAGACCACTAGTATCACTAGTACAATCAAGCAGTATCACTTCAAAAATATTTACACTGTCTACATTACATACACTGCATTACTTATTTTCAATATTTATTTTACATTTACTGTAAATTTACTTTACATTTAATTTACATTAGTTAAGTGGTGCTATTTCCAGCTATTTTAAATTTGGATAATTTGATGTTTCTTTTCATTGTAATTCATGTAGTTTTTAGAAAATGAATATTTTTAAAATAAATTAGAAAATATTTTAGAAAAGAACCCACATCTGGGGTTATATAATTAAACCTTAAGTAAGGTTTAGAAATCTCTCATAAACTTACTGTGAACATTATATGTTTTACAAAAAGATAACTAAAATGTTGTGGTCACCTGTGCTGTGAAGTAAATGATTACTGGATGGTGTTGCATATCCTGGGTGACGGGGGCGGGGTCTCTGAATTAAATGATTACTGGGTGGTGTTGCGTATCCTGGGTGACGGAGGCAGGGTCTCTGAAGTAAATGATTACTGGGTGGTGTTGCGTATCCTGGGTGACGGGGGCGGGGTCTCTGAATTAAATGATTACTGGGTGGTGTTGCGTATCCTGGGTGACGGGGGCAGGGTCTCTGAAGTAAATGATTACTGGGTGGTGTTGCGTATCCTGGGTGACGGGGGCGGGGTCTCTGCTGTGAGTAGGTCTGAACGAGGAACTGGTACAGCTGCTCCTGATCAGAGACGAACTCCACATGGAGCAGGACGCCATGCTGGTGGACATCGAGGACCTGACCAGGTGAGACACGCCACACCTGATCCAGAGTCAGCGCCTACACCAGGCACAACCCAGAAGTCTGTGCGTTCTGTGTTGTGTCACAGCACGGAGATGCAGACCATGGCGTAGTACGGTGTCGTATGGCTTGCTCTGTCTTCCAGCATCTTACGGTGTGTGTGTGTGTGTGTGTGTGTGTGTGTGTGTGTGTGTGTGTGTGTGTGTGTGTGTGTGTGTGTGTGTGTGTGTGTGTGTGTGTGTGTGTGTGTGTGTGTGTGTGTGTGTATCCGTCCATCCGCAGACATGCTGAAAGCCAACAGAAACACATGGCTGAGAAGACACTTTCCAAATAGGCCCCACAACCCCACCCACACGTACCCTCACCCCTCCATCAAGGCGTCAGTACAGAAGAACCACTTTCCTTTTGCTTCTGTGGTTGTACACATCCACACGACGGAGCACTTCCTGACGGATCTCTTCCTGACGGATCTCTTCCTGACGGATCTCTTCCTGACAGGCAAAAAAAAATTGTGAGTCTTGGATACTACAGTTTCCTGGCTTCCTGTGCAGTGATTGGCTTCTTAATAGTTTTTATTTTTAACTTTTTACATTTGCCAGTAAATTATAACTGTCAAAATACAAAAAAAAATGGCAGAAATAATATAGTGAGAAATTAGTAGAAAGTCAGATTTAAAAGCTAAAAAACGTACAAAGAAAATAACTGCTGAACATTTTAAGTTGAACAGTATTTTAAAAGTTGGACTTTTTTTATTCTGCACTAATGGTAGTTTTCAACTGAAACTATGATTTGAAGGTGCTACAGGTATAATGGACGAGCTCCAGTCTCCTGCTCGCACCACTTGGTCATGTGTTCACTCTAATCGGTATTCAACATTTTGTGAATGTTGATTCTCTGACACGAGTCATTTTAAATGTGTGTTAATATCATTTTCATCTTATTGTATTCAGATTCTTTATTTGAGGGAAAAAATGTTTATGTACAAATATGTAAAATAAAAAAAAATAAAAACTTTGTTTCATATACTGTGGACTATTGTGTCATTTTGTGGTGTGAAACCTATTTTTAAATCTGTCATTCAGTTTGTTGTATTTCTGAAGTTGCAATGTGGTGCCTTTCAAATAGATTTGGATTTAGTGATTTGTGTATTTAACAGTACTAATGTGGACACGAATGTTTCAGTTCAATTCTATGCATTGTGGTTTATCATTTTGTAAATCTCTACATAAGAATAATGTAGTCTCACTCCTTTAGCCCTTCACCTTCAACCTTTCACTTTTAATCCTTGACCTTTTGCGCTTCACTACAGCCCACGAGCACCCGTGGGCTGACCTTCAGAAGAGCTTTCCTGGGATGGTCCCCAACCTCTTACACTCGTTTTTTAGATGGCGGGACTTCGTGGTCTCCTTTATCTTGTGTAAAGCATCTCTTCATTGGGAATTAAATGGAAAGTTTACTTGATCAGTCCAAAATGTTCCACTTGTTGTCTTGCTGACTACCATGTTGTTTTTCATGTGTGCTCGTCATCAGCCAACACTGTAAGAGTTTTCACTATGGGACCAGGCATGTGAGAGATTGTCTCATTTCTTTCAATCTTAGCAACAGTAGTAATGGACAGTACCATATGTAGCTATCTTAAAGAACATCTCGTAGAGGAGGTGGTGCGCTTCCGACTGGACTGGATTGGGTTTTCCACACTTTTCCAAACCTCACATCATTCCCATCATCGTCTATCATTGCCGGTGAATCAGAAAACCAGTACCGCTTGTCCATTTCTGATCATGAACAGAGGTAACTCGGCTCACGATGTCATCCTGAAAAGACTCTGTGCACTCTCCCTAGACCCCGTGCACTCTTCCTAGACCCAGTACACTCTCCCTAGACTCAGTGCACTCTCCCTAGACCCTATGCACTCTCCCTAGCTGCTTGGTGCTGTGTGCGCCGGAGTCCAGTGGATCACTTTAAGGGGCTTTTATTGAAACTCTTCATTTTGCTGCCCCATTTATGTGCAGACAGAAAGGTTTACAATCTCCTCGACTTTGACTTCAAACTGAACCTTGAACCCTCAAAGACATTTGAACCAGCATTCTTATTACTATGATTTACTTAAAGTTCAGTAGTGGCAATTAAAAAGTGGTTCTAAACACAATAATACTAGTATTCCAAATTTAGCGTAAATACTATAAGCTCTGAGATTTGGAGCTAAATGACAATGCTATGCAAATAGCTTTGTTGTTGTAAATAAGTGCTATTGTTATTATGTACTTAATCTCACAGTACATCTTTAATTTACACAATAGGAAAGTAATATTTGCGGTGTTATAAATACGATGTTTCAAACATCTTTCAATATAATAACTGTAGTGAAAATACTTTTTTTTTTTACATTTTTAAGTATTTTAAAGTATTTTTGAATATATTTTAACATTACCAAAAGCAATGATACGTTTGATCACTGATGCTCTGGAAGGTCTTACTGTCGTACTGTCTCATTTGGAGAATTGCACAGGACTCCAGTGTATTCCAGTGGAGATTCACAGCTTCTGTGGAAGCCAGTTGTCTCAGTGAGACTAGCCATCATGAGACTGAGATTGACATCCAGTCTGAGTAACAAAAAAAAAACAATGAATTAATGAGGTTTGTGAATATGAACACAGCCAAAGTGCAGCACTGAGAAGAGCTGGTTTGATTGAATGAGGAATATATATTTTTGTTTATGCTGTACTAGTTTGTATCTTGTATGGGAATACAGGACTGTTATACTACATGTTAAACTAATATTAGAGTAATAACTTTGGTGGGTATAATTCCATATCAATTGAACCATCATTATATTATACCATATATTATTGTACACTCACTGTCCACTTTATTAGTCTTTATTAGTCACTTTATTTATTTATTACACCTGTCCAACTGCTCATTAACGCAAATGTTGAATCAGCCAATCACATTGCAGCAACTCAATGCATTTAGGCATGTAGACATGGCCAAGACGATGTGCTGCAGTTCATGTTGGCTTGCTCACTGGGGGCTAGGACTCGGCACTTGTAAAGCTGCTTTGTGACAACAACTGTTTAAAAAGCGCTAAATAAATAACATTTGATTGATTGATTGATTGAAACCGAGCATCAGAATGGGGAGGAAATGTGATTTAAGTGACTTTGAACGTGGCACTGTACGGGTTAGCTGGTCTTCCTGGATACCAGCCTCCTCGCTGGTGCTTAGTTTGGACATTTTGCTCGAGTTCTCGAGTCTCTGTCATACTAAACTACTCATGTCTGCTATGGCATTGCTGGAGTGTGACTTGACGTGCGATGAATCGCGCTCAAAGCAGTAGGATGTGGGAATGGTGTATGTTTATACTTCTGATCCCACCACAATCAAATCCACTGGATGCCGCGATTTATCTGGATACTTTTTTATTAACGATGACAAGCTAGATTTAGAATAAGCCCAAATTAAATAGGAGTAACGAGGCTATTTTTTAAATACAGTACAGATAATTGTGCGAAAATCTAAGGAGTAGAATTTTTAAATGTAGGATGAAATAATTACTCCAGAAAAGTATACCTAGATACGCAAAATTTCTACTTGAGTACGGTAACTAAGTATTTGTACTTTGTTACTTGACACCTCTGGGAAAGATTAATTCTGTGGTGTGGAAGTGGTTTGGCTATGAAAAATATTAATATTGACAAAGCCGAAGAGTTTGTTTATTTGACAGTGATGTCGTGCTTCATAGGCTATATGAAGGCTGAATACAAATAAAAGGTTAACAATGATTTATTTGTACTATTCTTATTTCTAAAGTAAAGTTTTATAGGAAGATGTTTTATATACTTGACATTTATTTTTCAGACATTTGTAGGTATTCTTAGGAGTTTTCTGTGGCTTTTATATTGTTCATATCGATATCGGAATTATATCATAATTGACCAAAATTAATAAATATATCGTGATATAAATTTTGCCCATATTCCCAGCCCTATGTGCAGCCAACAAATCTGCAGCAACTGCATGATGCTATCATGTCAATATGGACCAGACTCTCTGAGAAATGTTTCCTGTACCTTGTTGGATCTATGCCATGAAGGACTAAGGCAGTTCTGATGGCAAAAGGGGGTCCAACCCAGTACTAGCAAGGTGTACCTAATAAAGTGGCAGGTGAGTATTAAATATAATAATGGTATAATAATGTAAAAAATGGTATATGAATATAATAATGGGTTAATTGGACAGACTTAACTACCAAGTGAAGTACCTCAAAGAATTCGTATAATGTAGTGACAGACATCATTGTGTATGATTCACAGAGACTCTAATCATGGCAGCACAGAGACACTAATCATGGCAGCACAGAGACTCTAATCATGGCAGCACAGAGACTCTAATCATGGCAGCACAGAGACACTAATCATAGCAGCACAGAGATACAAATCATGGCAGCACAGAGACACTAATCATGGCAGCACAGAGACTCTAATCATGGCAGCACAGAGACACTAATCATGGCAGCACAGAGACACTAATCATAGCAGCACAGAGATACAAATCATGGCAGCACAGAGACTCTAATCATGGCAGCACAGAGACTCTAATCATGGCAGCACAAAGACTCTAATCATGGCAGCACAGAGACTCTAATCATGGCAGCACAGAGACACTAATAATGGCAGCACAGAGACTCTAATAATGGCAGCACAGAGACTCTAATCATGGCAGCACAGAGACACTAATCATGGCAGCACAGGAACAAGCTCAAGATCAGTAGAGGGTGGATCTCCCACACCAGGCTGAAGTCCAGACGACGGCTGTGCAAAGATGCTCCTGAGATGATCCAGCAGGATACCAGATGCTTCCAGGCATGGAACACCATGACCAAGAGGCTGGTATGATACACAGAAACATCTGAGCTCAGTATGTGCTGAAAGTCCCAAGGTCAAAGTGGGACACTCCCTTGAAAGTGGTGGAGAATGAGCAAGCTAAGACTCTAAGGGACTTCCAGGTACAAACTTATAAAATTATAATGGCTAACCAATCAGACATTGTGGTGATGGACAAACAGCAGAATCAGGCACGAGGAACACGAGAAGCTCAAACAATATCAAGAGCTGAAAGAAGAGCTGGAAAAGATGTGGAAGGTGAAGATGGTTTGTTCCCATGGTAATAGGAGCACATGTGACCTCCCAGTGGCTCCTACAAATCCCAGGATTTGTGTGTGTGTGTGTGTGTGTGTGTGTGTGTGTGTGTGTGAGGGAGCGAGAGAGAGAGAGGTAGAGAGAGAGAACAATAAAACTACATTATTTAATCTACATTATATACAGATATTCATAGCAAGTAAATTTGATATTTAAAATATGATATTCTGTATTTAAAATTTATTTTCAAAGTAAAATTTTCAAAAGTAAAGCCTCAGTAAATAAAATTATTACATTGATATTTAAAATATTACATTTACATTTACATATACATTTCAAAATTCTAAGATATTCTTTGATTGAAAAGTCCCTCAGAACAGAATGAGTGGCACAAATTAGTGGTAGTTTTTTTTTTTATTGTTGTTTTTTCATGCAAGTTATACATAAAAAAACAAATATAGTAAATATAAAATAGGAAAATATAAAATGTATAAAGTCGAAAATATATATAATCTATAATACAAAATATAAAACATAAAATATATTAAATGGATCATTTTTGTAATGCAGAGTCCCTGCGGCTCATTGGCTGCAGGTGCGTGCCAACGCGGAGGTGTCCGCTCCCGATCCTGGTACCCTCACCACCTTCATGAGGTCATTTACAGGCACTTCCAACACATCTAGTTATGGCACAATCTGACCTTCAGTTTGTGTGGCTCTGTGGCTGAAGAACGACCTCTCAGTTCAGTAATTCCCCTTTTCTTAACTCTCGGTATCAATAAAACCAGTAACCACCACTTCACCTTCGCCTGCGAGCACCTCACTACAGGAGCCCACAAACATTATTTGTCACATCATCTAAGAATCAGTTGTAAAATTAGATGTGTAGTCATCTCTCAGTCTCTGGAACTTCACTAACCAAAGCATCTACTGTCATTGTGGAATAGGCATTTGGACATATTGTCATTACTGGATAACTGAAATCACATTACTATCAGTAAGTAAAAGTAAATTTAGGGACGACACCTTGTGAAAGTCTTCAGTGTCCCCTAGAAGTCGCCCGTCTTAGAAAGTGAATCTCTTCATCACTCATGTGAATGTCCAAATATCAAAGATATGTGTACAGCAGAAGACATGATTATTCTGTGTTATTAAAAATGTGTTTTAAAATGTCTATTGTTTAATGCAAAAATAAGACACAAGATAATATAATGCTGGACCATTTTGTTCCAAAATCTACCAAAGGCATGTAAATCATAGGCAGTTAAGATTAGCACTTAGACTCCCACATGATATCTGTGAATTATGGTTGGAAAGATAAACATAACATTCATCCTCTTTGTTTAGAAGGATTGTACTCTTGCCACAGGTAGTTCATAGTGCAAATTCTGCATGGGCAACAGGATCAGTTGCCTAATCCATTTGACCAAATATGTGGATTTAAAAATATTCCACCTGATAGCACAACAAAGGTGTTTAATACAAAATGCATACTGTAAACACCTATGCAGATTAGAATACGATGTGTTGCCCTGTCATAATTGCAAAGCAAAAGAGGAGGTGTCCATCTGTATTATCATAGTCAATGATACAGCAATTTTAAAAGTTCCCTTAATTGCATAACATAAATGAAAGCAAATACAGCCATGAGTACATAACAACTTCCCAGACATTTTTGGAAAACACACACAATTACACCGATGTTAATAGCATGGAAGACACCTTTACGGGACATTAACAGGATGCAAGACACCTTTACGGGACTTTATGGGACATTTACAGGACGGAAGGCACCTAACAAGATGAATGACACCTTTACGGGATGGAAGACACCTAACAGGATGGATGACCCCTTTACAGGACACCTAACAGGATGGATGACCCCTTTACAGGACACCTAACAGGATGGATGACACCTTTACAGGACATTTACAGGATGGATGCAGAGGCTCTTCCTCACCGCAGGCCTGCTCCAATGTAAATGGGGAACAGAGCTTATTAATGACTGGTGATCTTCTCAGTTGTGATGAACAGAGATGTTTAATAATATTGGCCTGTCTTGGATTCCCCTGTGAAATTCCAACATTTGATTAGATCTATCTGTTAATGCAGAAATTCTAAATAATCACTGTATCATCATGCAAAGATGACAACTTCAGACCAGAAGGTAGCCGTAGCCCCGCCCCTGCTCCACTTTGCCCCGCCCCATATGCTGTGCAGTGACGTGAAGTACAGTAGGTTATAGTGGTGCATTCACCACTATATTCAGGCAAGAATATGCATGTTGTCTGTCTTTGTGTAAAAATACACAAATATCACAAATATATAAATAAATATAAAAAATACACAAAAATAAAAATACAAATCCAGATTGAGTCTTGCACTTCAACAAAATGTGCACAAGGATGAGGTGATGTTTGTCTTGATTCAACTATTCCAGTTAACACAAGATAACAAAACAAATCAGCATGACAAGAATACTGTACAGTCCAAGGAACAGTACAGTCCTAGTCATCTTCTGCGTAATAGAGCCCGCACTGCCCCCTACTGTCCACCATCGGTACTTCGTGTAAATCCTCAATAAGATTTAAGAAATCAATTAATGTCGTTCTTGCAATGAGGTAAATAACCACAACCCAATTCGGATTTGTTTTCAATAACTTTATGAATTAAAAAAATGACATAACGAAATGTTTATAATTTCTATAATTCCACATACCCCTACGTTAACGCGCATCGCGAATAGCGAAACTAGAGTTGACTCGTGTTAATTCCAGTTTCACTGTACAACTTTCAATACCTCTGGCGACCTCATGGTGAGATGCTTCGACATGGGAAATCCCATAGGATGATGCGTCCTATAAAGAGACTGACCTCCTCTGCATTAGTAAACCGCTGTATGTGTCTACACAGGTTGACAGGGCACGAAGATAATTCTGACCGAAATCATGCAGGGTAAGTGTATTTGTGCTTGTGTTTGGATTACAGTGTTCAATATTCCAAATATTTCAATGTTTCGTTAGAAAGGATTATTTAGAATATGCATTAAGATTTTGGACACAAACACAGCTCTGCAAATTTAAATCAGAATTCCAGCACATTTTATTAATGGAGCTCTGATGAGGTGATTTTCTGAACCACGTCGTGTTTTAATGAGCAGTGGGGAGAGCCTGCAGTAATGCAAGAAAATGGGGATATTCTAACAAATATTGATCTGAACTCTTCTTAAAATTCAAACATTTGTATTTTATTGTTTAAAAATTTACATG
This sequence comes from Brachyhypopomus gauderio, assembly GCF_052324685.1. NCBI lineage: Eukaryota > Metazoa > Chordata > Actinopteri > Gymnotiformes > Hypopomidae > Brachyhypopomus > Brachyhypopomus gauderio. The sequence continues at coordinate 10,916,225 of NC_135229.1, forward strand.
AACTTGTATACTTTGATTTATTTCAGGTCTGAAAATGTCTTTTTGAGCAGTTGTCATTTTTTGTGAATAAATGCTCTAAATGATAATATTGTTATTTTTGCGAATAACTGCTCTAAATGATAATGTTGTTTTTGTTAATAACTGCTCTAAATGATAATATAACAATATTATCATTTAGAGCAGTTATTAACAAAAACAACTTTGGAATTCCAAATTTGGAATTAGAGAGTAATGTTGTCAATAGTCTGTGCAATGAAACAAAAATGTTAATTTTACTCAAAAACCACCTAAAAGAATAACCACCTAGTATCATTTATAATTTTTTTCAAATGTTTTTTTCCACAGCTCTATACGCATATTAATTTTATTTTATTTTTGTTTATGCTACTCGGTTATTTGTTGTTGCTGATGGCCAAAACTAATTACTGTTTTTTTTACTATGTGAAAAGGCACTACGTGTATAACGATGTTGGCGCTAATGTGCGGCGTAACCATGGGGACTCCGGTGCGCACCAGCAGGGATCCCTCATCAGTACCCGACGTGAAGACGTGCACTCCACACGCAAGGACGCTTCTCACCACTCTAAAGAACATCCTGAATAAAGTAGGTCGAGACGAACTGAGTTTTGTATTTTAAATCAGTTCACACTTGGTGTTAATACGGGTTTTTTTACAATCAGACGCAGGAGAAAACGGCGGCAACGTCTACATTGTTTCATGGATTTAATTGCACTGACCTGGGCGCGGAGGTGATCCCAAACGAGCGGACGGTGGCCGTGTGCCAGCCCTACGAGGTAAGAACGATCAACGCGCCTGGTAATCGATCCGATTAATCGATTGTCATTCCAAATACCCACATTACTTAACGCTGGATGTGCAGTTCTAAGTGAACAGATATTTTCTTCCGTTCGCTTTTCCTTCCTCTGTGTATTAGTGTAGGCCTATATGTTACAGTTTGTTTTTTCCCAGTTAAAAACCAGTTACAAATGTTTCATGGTTTACAGGACGCGACATGCTCTGACCAGCGGACTCATTCTTTTAGCGAGGTACCAGTCTTTTAATGGATTAATACATTTTGGTATAAAATAGTGAAGCAGTTTGCGGAAGCATATGTTGAAATAATTGCAAATACAAGTTGTCGATGTTTTGTTTTAATCGCAAGACATTATCACAAAGCCTCTTTAGTTTTGGCAAGATAAGTTAACTCATGTCGGTAACGTTGGTGTCTCGCCAGACCGAGTGTCTGAAGAGCATCGGAGAAGATCTTCGCCACCATCACTCTAACCTGGACAACTACGTGAAGTCTCTGGATCCGAAATTTAACTCTGCTACTCAACTCGAGCCCATTATGAAATCTATACGAGACCTTCAGCAGGTACAGGAACGCGCGGTGATCGATTATTCTATCAAATGTGGAAATATCCACAATATAACGTTCCGTTGTTGGAATGGAAACAAATATAAATTTTATGTAGCAAACAACTTCAAATGAATTTGATTTTGTAGTGTGTGATCCTCTTTTAACGCCGTGTTGACTCTTAACAGAACTGTCCGGTGCTGCTCACCGGTGAAATGGAAGAACCCACAACAAACGTGAGTCTCTCTCTCCTCACCTCTGCCTTTTTAGTGGAGTACAATTATCACACATCTTTTTGACCTTTTGGGGTTTTTCGTTTGGTTTTCTCATATTAGAACCTGGCACGCGTGGACTCTTTTGAGGCCCGCAAGTCTCTGTGTAAACAACTTCAAGGGTTCCACCTGCGTGTGATCACCATCAATAGGGCCCTCGGCTACATCGGCGCAGGGGAATATAAGAAATGATTGTGAATCCCACTACGCTGACCACGACTACCATAACCATCATCACCCCCAATCTGAGTGAAGTTTAATTTCATTGAAACAATAATTATGTTAATCACCCAACTCCGCACTACTGTTTTATAAACTATTATTTTAGGTTTTAGATGTGGTACAAGTTCTATGAAGATCGAATAAGCTAGCTCTGCTTTGTGCTGCTTTAATTGTGGTAAAGATTTGTATTTATTTGGAACACATTTGTCTCTATTTGAACGATTGTAATTTCTATTTATTTTCATTGTTAAAATTATTACCTTTATTTATTGAGTATTTATATTAAAGTATTCTGCAAAATAAAAAAAAAATTGTGTCTGTGTGGTCAATGTCTTAGAAAGATAAATGAAGTGTGTGATCCAGATTTTACGTCCATGTAAACATGGACACACACCAAACTACACAACACAGACAGACGTACTCAGGGTTGTTTTTATTTAATCATTTATTTAATCAGTCAGTTATGTCATCGTAGAAAAAAAGCTTCAAATCAGGAACTAAACCTGAGAGTTACTAACTGTGGTTGACATGCTGATTATAGTTTACATTTCTTTAATAAATCCATTTGTAACTAACATGGTTGTGCATCGCATGTTCTCAGTCACATATATCTGAATGGCCATCAAAAACAAGCTTTTTTCACAGAATGTTTATTCACAGAGTTTATTTGCTGCAAATGAGCTCAGTGAAGTGATGCTTATATCGACTGTGTCTTTTAGCATCAAACACAGTCTGAAGCTTTCACCCGAAAACCTCCGGTCTGAGAATAGAGAAGAAAACTGACACTTCAACTTCTGCTTAAATAGCCCAGTCAATGCAGTTTTAAAATTAGGAAAACCTGCTGAGCTGATTTGGTCCTGATTTTAGAAGCACGATAAGCACGTGCCAAAGGAACCTCAGGAGCCACATCTTCAGACTGTCCTGCAGCACATCTACTCAGATCATCAGAAGACTCCATTTACACCTTTAAAAAATCATAATGAAAACATACAAATATACAAAGGCTTTTATAAAAGGTGTTTTCCCCCATAGGTTTCTGAAAGATTAAAAGAAAATCGCTTGGCACCAGTGAGATGGCGTCTCCAGGTTCCAGTTCGAGGTTCCTCAACACCTTTGAAAAACTGTAAACTCAAGCATAACCAGTAAACATGATGGGACTCTCCTTGGAGACAGTGCAAGTGGTTTTCACGTAAGAGCACTCAGAAAACATACAGACCCTTTGATGGATGAGTCACGAAAAGCTTGTGGGGAACCATCCACTCGACGAGCTACCGAGCAAAAGGATCTTCACCACGTCCTTAGCACCACAAAAAAGTGTCGTTCTTCACAGAACACCTCACTTGAAGGTGAAAGCAACTGGCGATGTGTTCGTTCCGTCATCCAGAAGAACGATTCAACTGGCCTCATGCCTACTAGACTTGTTGCTGTTAGTCGAGACTCATAGTCAAGACTGATCACAGGAGCCGTCTGAACACGGGGGGGGGTTGTCCCTTGTGGGATTGTGGCCGCTGGCCCTGAGCCAGCCGAGTCTCGGGCTTGGGTGTCCTGCACGCCGGGCCAGATCTGATCTACCCTCCACAGTTTCACATCCACCCAAGACGGCAGCACACAATTACAGTAACGGTCCCATACCTGGGATACAGACGTGTGCGTTGGTCAAACAGCGGAGAGCGCTCAAAGTGTGTTTAATACCTCGAGAGGAACAGCAGAAGACCCCTCGCACCCACCTTTGAGAACATCGACGACATTGTTGGGCACGTCTTCCTGGTTGAGCCTGTCAAGGAGATGCTGGATCCCAGCTTCCCCTTTGGGCTGACGCTGTCTCCAGCGGTCCAGAGTGTGGAATTTCTTCATCTGCAGGTCCTCCTCGCTGGCCTCAATCTCATCCAGGTCCTGCTTGCGGAGGTCCAGGTAGCAGATGGCATGAGACTTCCACTCTTTGCCCAGAACCTTGGCCACCTGCATCAGCTGTTTGTCACTCAGGTCAGACGCTCTGGGATTGCGCACGCCATCTGTGGAGAAGATCGACATTTAGGAGCCAATTGAGCTTAGAACAAAGGAACGAATGTAAACAGAAAATATAAGAGAACATTGAGTTATGGAAAATAGCTATGCAAATAAAATGATGGTTTTCCTGATCACACTCAGAACTAGAAATCCAGTATAGCATATATTCAAATAGAAAGTTTGTTTAGGTAGATTTGCTTTAAAGGCGTTTCAGTGGTATTCAAGGGTTTCAATCACGTTTTTATGCACATTATGCACAGAATGTAGTAAAATACCTACCAATGTGCCACATTCCAATCAGTAATCTCTATATCTCTCATCTCTATATATCTAATCTCTACAAAGACTTTCAACAACAAAAAACTAATATGCAGTAAGAAACAATTTAAGTAAATAAGTAAATAAATATTTCAGTCAACATTGCCATCCAGAGAATATCACCATTGTTATTGATACCGTATGTAAATATCCCTGCACTAGCCCTGCTACTTTCTAGAGTGAAAAAAAAAATACTAATATATATAATAGTAAATCTAAATAAAAAGTGAATTAACAAGCAAGCATAACACGTAATTTCTATATTATAATATTAGTGTTAATGCGTAGTGTCCTTGGGTTTCCTCAAAGGTGCTTACAAAAGCAACTATTATTCTACAATTATTAATATAGGACAAGCCACCTGACTCATCATTCCAGCGAGGTCTCTTATTGGTCAGCTCCTCCTCTGACATGCTGCTGCTCCGTTTCCGCCCTATCAGGATGATGGGAGGGTATCACACACATTTACATATCCAATAGAATTTCACATTACGTGGCCAGTGCTGCCACACAGAACACGTGTGCTCCTCTACAGTCCGAGGGCTGTGGTCCTCGTGAGGTTCTGGTCCTCGTGAGGCTCTGGTCCTCGTGAGGCTCTGGTCCTCGTGAGGTTCTGGTCCTCGTGAGGCTGTGGTCCTCGTGAGGCTCTGGTCCTCGTGAGGTTCTGGTCCTCGTGAGGCTCTGGTCCTCATGAGGTTCTGGTCTGTTATGTATTAACACCGTTCAGCAGACTCAACATGGCAGGACGTTGCCAGTAACACGTGCTGTACTTACTCACTGGTTGCCTCTGGGGTTTTTCAATAACGCGGATAGCACAGTCTCCTGTAACAGAGGAGATGATGAGATGAAATGAAAAACACCAAAACACACACACACACACACACACACACACACACGTTGTTCATAGTACTGGGCGGTGCTGGCCCGTACCCTCACGGATGGTGGCGGACCACACGATCTGCTCTGACTCCGCCTCCACCAGGGAGAGCTTGAACGGGGGGCGCTGCTCGAAGAACGCCTCGAAGTATCCCTTCATCTTCACCACAGCCAGAGTGAACTGGAAGTCCTACACACACACACACACACACACACACACACACACACCCACAGACACATGTACATTGACACACACAAACAAACACCAAAATAAGCACACATACCAATGTAAACTGATTAAAAGGGTACATTCAAAGGAAATGACGTCAGCGTGTGTGTCATCAGTACGCCTGCTCACCTCTGGGGTGATGTCACCCTCGGGGTCACTCTGCAGGCGGTACTTCCTGTTCTCCCCTAGCAACCTCTGACACGTGGGCGGCTTCTCAATCTTCACGTAACGTTTCTTTGAGTTCTTCACCTCGTTCTGGATGTCCTGCAGTAATAGAGAGGGGGGTCAAAAAAACATCGGGGCGGAGAGGAGAACGGAAAGACCGTCTCGCACTGACGGGAGACAGGACACCACCAACCACACCTACATACACCCGCCAGCCTCCGTTATCCACCTGCACAGAGCAGCGCAGAGACTGGAGACAAACCTCAAACCTCGAGTGAATAACATAACACTGTTGGCCCCTCCCACTCTCTCAGCCCCTCCTACTCTCTCAGCCCCACCCCCTCTCAGCACAATCTCAAACATGTGGGTTCAGCAGGCGTGTAGCTGGCGGTTTCACACTGTACAGTACAGCTGTGTATCAGTATCAGTCTGTGGGATTATTCATCAAAAGATATACGCACTCGCTGGAACACACACACACACACACACACACACACTCTCACTCTAAATCATTTCTACTATAGTTAAGGATGGCAACAGATAAACGTAATTCACACACAAAACTTGCATCAATAAAGTGAAGACACACATTCTCAGAGTTCACGTATGTGTGATGACATTTACCAGGTGATTTACGAGACCAAACCATTTTGCAGCACTGTCATTTCACAAACTGCTGTACATGATGGAATTCCTAGAGTGAGTCAGAAGAAGAACTGTGGAAACCTACAACACACATCTGACAGTCGAGCCTTTAGTACATCTACAACACTCACGCTTGTTTCTTTTCGGAAATTCACAGGTGAAATGTTACATCTGGTAAACCGGTATACAGCTTAATCTCACATACCGAACCACATTAAAAACGATCATCGACTTTCTATCATAGACAGCAAATACAATTTTGTGTCAACCTCCAGAAAAAAATAACGACCACCGGTTCTCTCTTTCCTTCTCTAGATCTCCAGAAGGACAGAGAACCGCCATTTTGTACCACAGCTGAGCTTCCCGGGTAGACTGGGACGAAGCAACTACCACTGCACTTCGGCCCTGGTCTCCACATGCACACGGTTGCATTAGCATCAGGCTGCAGGAACCGGGCCTGGCGCGGCAACCATCTGCCTCCTGTAGCCCAGAAGCAAGTGGTCCTGGAGGCATCGTCATGCTGCTCTGCTGGCCGAGCAGGGTCGGGTCTCCTCACCTTGATGTCGGAGTGGTTGTTGGTGGCCAGGTAGACTCTGAAGGAGTACGAGTCCTGCTGGCCCATCTCCTTGTAGACCAGCACGACGCCGTGGTGCTCCGCCGTCTTGGTGGTCTGGACGATGGGCCCCACCGGGGACAGGGAGGACACGCTCCACTTCACGTGAGAGCGGGAGTGGTCCGCCGACGGCTCGATCACACCCTGCTTGTCCTTAACGTGTAGCACGCTGAATTTCATCTCACTGTCTGAATCTACAATGCACAGAGGTGTTGGTGAGACTTTCGTTGTACTGTGCTGGGGCTTCTTTACATGTGATTTTTGGCAGTATATCACTGACAGGGATCAATATCTTTTCCCCCAAACACCACTGTTCACCAAAACACCATCACATCTCTAGCCTAATTCTATTTTAATGTTTAATGCCATCAAAAGTTAGTTACACATATAAGATTCTAATATGCAACTGTTAACGAGTAAAAAAGTCATTGTTGAATAAAAAATAAAACCGGCACACACTTCTGAATCTTAGGACGTTTATTTTCGTTTTCGTTTTGTTTTATTTGTGAGTGTTTAGTGGTGGGGAGGTTTTTTACTCTGAAATCTCCCTCTGCCCATGGAAGTTCAGCGGACAGACAGATCAGAGAAGATCCTCAGGGTGCAGCCGTTTGAGGTCAACACCACGGGGAGTAGCAGAGACGTGGTATCCGAACGCCGCCCGCGTACCTGCCAAACAGAGCGAGTGAGGGAACCGGATGGACTTCAGGATGGATGGGTCACACTCCACGTCAAAGATGGGCCCTGCGAACCTCCAGGTGTCACTCAGGTACGGGCCGAACCTGCTCCAGGACAGCACGCGGTACTCGACCTGAACCTTCTGAGTGACCTCGAAGACCAGCCCGGTCTGGGCACACTGGTACACGCCCTCGTCCTCCAGACACAACCTAGCAAAAGCCAGTCCCATACTCAGCAGCAAGCATTACAGAGCAGGTCAACTCACTCCTCCCTGGTCTTTAAAACTAGGAGAAGGTGGTTCAAACAGACCCAGGGAAGATGCTACATTAAGTATTAGATTTTTTTGAAGTGGCAGTCTAAGAAATGTAAGGAGTAACAGGCAAAGAAACACACGGGAAAACAACAACAACAAGCTAAAGCAGAACTGAGTGGGAATGAAGGTGGTTCATACAGCTGCCGATATCGTCCATCTCGGAATATCTTCCTAGGAGTAACGACTTCATAGCTGGGGCTCTGTAAGGGACAAACGCTGAGGTAAATACATTCACCTGCACAATTAAAACGTATATCTGCATTAATGGATGTTTCCTTCAGCAGGCGTTTGATCAAGCCCTTGAATTGTTTGCTGAATTTAGTTTCCTTATCGCCCCCTACTGAATATTTCATAAACTACACATCGAACACCCATATCAAGCACTGCTGCTGGTCCATACCGAAGAATATAGAAAAAGTGGACCCCACTAAGGCCCCTAAATGAGGCGTGAGACACATCATCTTTGTGAATGGTGATAAACCGGGACCAGTATTGAGAACGTGATGAGCATTCTCTATTTAGCGAGTATTCAGGCCTCTCTAGATACACTTTTAAGGGCCACCAGCGTCTTTCCATAGTGAGGAGTTTTTAACATGTAGTCATCCAGGTTAGTGATGTAAGAATGTGCTGCATGTGAAGAACTTTATAGCTGCATATAGTTAACTAACTGGCTATATGGCTAATGCAGAAATCCCATCGTAGTGTGACACTTTTGGCTCTATAGTTCTTTCCAAAAATGAAGAGAAAATGTGATATATCGCACTCCTTAAAAATGTATAATAAAGACACTCATGTGGAAAGACTGTTAGAACAAGAGAATTCCGTTATGGCAAACTGGTACAATATCCTCCCTTGGCTTGAATATTCAAACCAAATCCAGACTTTGTGTTTTGCTGCATGCAGACACTTGGGGCCTCCGTATCTGACGCAGCAGCTGGGTTCCACAATTAATGGTACGTAAAGTGGCCCCTGTAACAGACCAACTGGTCCCAGTCTGGCGTCCCAGTTCGAACGGTCTAGAACCTCCACCGCATGCAAACACTATTTGATTCTATTTAATGTCACGTCAACATCTAGCTAATTGTCCTCCTAAACACAGGAGTGGTTGAGAAGGTGTTGATCCACACATGCACGTAAACGCCAGCGTGTCCCTGTGCACTACGGCTGGCTAATCCCAGGACTTCCACACACTCACCTGAAGGGCATCGCACTTTGCACAGTGCTGTTGCATGTGGTCTCCTGCAAACGGGACACAGAACATCCTCAGTTTGTGAGTTTATTTTTACTGACTCAAAATTACTCAAAGTTACGCTAATTACTCTAATTACTCAAATGCCTGCGCACACAGTGACTCGTATGAGACCGGATGACCAGCTGACAGCGCAGATTAGCCTCCCGTTTAACTCGTGTGGTGCTAGCAGGGGGAGGAGTCAAGACAAGGGGTGGGGTCACGGTAGGGGTGGAGTCAGTACAGGGGGTGGGGGCAAGGCAGGGGGAGAGGTGAAGGCAAGAGATGACATCAACCACAGGGGAACTTAATAAACTTATAGCACCATGGTGGTTAAAGTTCCTGCCTACCAAACAGGCGATACTGGGTTTGATTCCTAAGGGTGCTTTGCTAGCAAACTAAGCCACTCTTTGTCATTTATGTAATGTAACTCCATCAGAGAGTCTTCCCTGGATGGTCACATATACATGAAAGAAATACAAGTTACCGGTTGTTGTCCCTGCTTGAGCTTCTGCACCAGTATCTGAGAACAACACAGAAACTCCCCAGTTAACATCAGCACGAAACCCCTCACTGAAACACACTGATTAAAGCAGCTTCAGATCACAACACTGACACATGACCTTGTAAAACTGACCTTCCTGTTCAAGTTCTCGGCAATGTATCCATGATGTTTTAAAAAAAACAGGGTATAAAGTTCATAAACAATGACATGTGAGATGTTTTTATTCTTACCCGCACTGAGTCTTTCAGAAGAGGACTTCCCATTTTCTGTAAGAGAAAAAAAGAGCTTACAGTAACATGGAGTGTGCTCCAAACTCCCCAGGGTCTCCAAACTGCGCTCACCAGTCCATGATCTTCCACAGGTCACTTCATCAAACTTTTCCACTGAGTCACTTAGTAAGCAACACCTACGTATAATGCTGTGGCCTAAGTGGTTGCACTGCCTGCCTGGAGACCAGGAGGTCATGGATTTGAATCCCAGCTGTTCCTTGCTTGTTATATCAAACCGGCTTGTGGTGTTGGGGGAAAATTTATTTTGTCTCTCTGTAATCATATTAATCAGTATACATATATGTAGTAATCACTCTTAGTGCAATGAAAATTACTTTATTAAGGTATATTGAACATATGTTAGGCCTAGTACACGTTGATTATTGCATGCTTTACTCGTTTTTTTAGTCTCTCTCTCTCTCTCTCTCTCTCTCTCTCTCTCTCTCTCTCTGTAGTAATGGTGTATGTGAACACCCTTAGCAAGTGGAAGGCAGACATTCCTGAGTGTAGCCTATCTGTAGATTAGGACACCTGCGTAAAGAGTGACAGCACATCTGGTGGACCGGAGGAGCAAGGAGGCCTTGACTTGATGACCCTTGAGGGGAAGGGTGGTGCCTCACCTCACCACCTCACCTCATCACCTCACCTCACCACCTCACCTCATCACCTCACCTCACCTCACCTCATCTCATCACCTCATCACCTCACCTCACCACCTCACCTCACCACCTCATCACCTCACCTCACCACCTCACCTCATCACCTCACCTCACCTCACCACCTCACCTCATCACCTCACCTCATCACCTCACCTCATCACTTCATCTCATCCCCTCACCTCACCTCACCACCTCACCTCACCACCTCACCTCATCACCTCACCTCACCACCTCACCTCATCACCTCACCTCACCACCTCATCACCTCACCTCACCACCTCACCTCACCACCTCACCTCATCACCTCACCTCATCACCTCACCTCACCTCACCTCATCTCATCACCTCATCACCTCATCACCTCACCTCACCACCTCACCTCACCACCTCACCTCACCACCTCACCTCACCTCACCTCACCACCTCACCTCACCACCTCACCTCATCACCTCACCTCACCACCTCACCTCATCACCTCACTTCATCACCTCACCTCACCACCTCACCTCACCACCTCACCTCACCACCTCACCTCACCACCTCACCACCTCACCTCACCACCTCACCTCATCACCTCACCTCATCACTTCATCTCATCCCCTCACCTCACCTCATCACCTCACCACCTCACCTCCTCCCCTCACCTCACCACCTCACCTCACGTCATCACCTCACCTCAACTAATCACCTCATCACCTCACCTCATCACCTCACCTAATCCCCTCTCCCCATCACCTCATCACCTCACCTCATCACCTCAAAAGCCCACAGCAACACAGATAAGAGAGAAAAACACCGATTTTGTCACAAGTAACAACAGTAATAAATGATTATATCCGTACACCACGGCAGAGAAAAACAACACACTGACAGTCAGTATAAAACGACCTGTACCTGTCTCCTCTTCCTCATCTTCCTCTTCCTCTGAGGTCTCACCAGATGACGATTCTGTACTTTCTGGGAACAAAAAAATACGAGTGCACATTTGCCATTCGTATTACAGTAATCCAAATATACATGTGTATTAATGTTATTGAATATTAATATACGTTAATGCAAATTACATATACATATATTACATTTCTTTACATAAATTAATTTATTTTATTAAGTTTAAAGTTATCAGTTATACAATTTTAATGTCGTCACTAAGGTTGCTGAGGTAACAGTTTTACGCGGTATTGGACTGGTTAATGGCAAATGTCCGATTAAACGTCCGATTAAATGACTTTTCCGGCTATTAGCATCTATTCGTACATTTGCATTGTGGTCCTTACACCAGTGGTTTCATCCCTTTCCAGTGACTTCCCAAACATGAAGGTTGGAGTTCGCGAGCACTCTTTGGATTCCCCCTAATGCTAATATAGCGAACTCAGTTTTCCCACGACCGCACTCGCAGTCTATGGAAGCCCCTTTGGTTGAGTAATACAGCGCAAACTCTTTCTTTCTGTAGGCAAAGGAGGTAAGTGTGTCAAGTAGGTCCAGGGGCACCCCCACGGCAACAATGAGCTCGTATTTTATTCATATAGTTTAAAGGTAACCCTACTGTGTATACGTAAATGTAGACAATCGGTACCAGATATGCATAAACCAGTTTGTGTTGTTCATGTAATACTGAGGCTGGCTGACCACGTGGTCCTGGCTTCGTGCTCCGCGCCTACGACGATCATGAAAATACGATGTCTACACCTGGCTGTATGCAAAATACTTTTGTGTTTCAGTCGTAGAATAAAGAGTGTCCTATAGTCATCTAATGCATGATTTGTGTGTAGTAGCCATATTTGCGTAGGGAGCTTTGCCAGAGGCCAAATGAGTGTTGTATTTAGCTGCAACGTTAATGTATTGCAATCTTTAACGTTTTGGGGACGTTACTAAAAACGGTATCACTAATGTAGCTCATGACTGTACGTTAGACTGAAGAGTGGAGTTGTCCTATATTAGCGGTACCGGGGCGGGTGAGGTTCCGGAGCGTCACCCCCAGGAAAATACTTTGATATTTTGCATGCAAAATCCAGGATGCTGACACACTATGGGATGATAAATATGTAGTTGATGATGGTTATGCCAGTTGGCCTATCCAATCAGACGACAGCGTGGTGCTGCGTCTTTAATGCTGAAACCATATAAGGTCTTCACAGCCTTTAGTAAGAGTAACGTACTGGGGACACGTGACCCCTCAGGGAAAAATGGGAGATCTGCGCTACCGCTCGGAACATACGTAAATAACGTACTGTAAACTCTGAAAAATACTGTAAGCACTTATCCTATCCTAACACCTATCCTAACACAGTAATTATCAAAAAACACATATAAAATACGTTTAGTAATGAAATGAAACAGGAATAATAAACAGTAATAAAAAGTTCGTGTTACGACGTTTATGGCACAAAATCGAAGTCGAAACAAGGCTTTATACTGTAAATGGGAGATTTGTCGTAATCACTAAACATCGTAACTCAGGACTGACATAAACCGAGGACCTGTGTGTGTGTGTGTGTGTGTGTATGCATATATATGAGAGAATATATACCCCACCTGGACTGCTGGCATTCTCTATTCCATTACCTGTTTTAGGAAATAGAAAAATTCTTATATATATATATTATATTCAGTAACAAAATACATTCAGAGTCTAAAATCAAATACAAACATTCTACAGTGAGACACTTGAGTCTAGTATGAGCAAAGTTAATTTCCAGAACATTAAAACTATGCTAGAACTATCAGTGCTTTGACTCTGATCAGTGCTGGGACACTAATCAGTGCTGGGACTCTGATCAGTGCTGTGACTCTGATCAGTGATGGGACATGTTGCTGTCTGTAAGTGTAGCTACTGTCTGACATCTCTACCGTACAAGACAGCGTGTATGACCAATGAAAACGTAAACACATGGAAGCATTCTTCTGAAATGTGGCGCCCTCATGTGGCCAAAGACTGAATTTTGCATGTGAATGGGCACATGCTGGGAACTAAAGAGAAACGACTCTGGTGGGACTCGAACCCACAACCTTTGAATTGCTTCCCTACAGCAGCTAGAAGTCCAATGCGCTATCCATTGCGCCACAGAGCCCTGGCGCACAACAGCCCTAAGAGAACTGACATGACCCATAAACAACACTGACAGCACAAGTACTGAAGCGCAACCTGCAAGTCAGCAGGATGTACCGGTGATTAGTAATATTCCTGTTACAGGACCAGCCGTCCCTAATGTCAGCTACGGGACTTTCAGCAAGACAGTGGGACAGGCCCTTTTCTCATGGCTGTTAAGACACCCCAGACAGCAGCCTCAGTTAGACTCCTGATGTCAAAAGCGGAACTGGAAACCACGAACTCACGTCCCAACTGCAGCGGCCGCGGGTGGAGGGTGTGAGCAGGGCCGCTTCACCTTCTCCTGACTTCTTCATTTTACGGCGTTCGTATCTGAGCACCTGCTCTTGTGAACGCCAGCACTGATATGGCAATCCTGATATGCCAGGATTTTGTCTTTTTATTTGCAGCTCTGTCTGCCTTCACCAGACTGCAGCAGGCGTCACCAGGCCAGACCCCAGAAGGCCGTGCACAAGTATTAACCTTCATGGCATCCTGCTGCCTTGGAATCTGCCTTACGCTGCTACCCTGGCAACCACAGGACCCAGGTGTCAGCATCAGCATCAAAAACATCACCTTGACGACTTCACTGGGGGAGGGGCAAGGTCAGTGAAGCACGCTACATCACCCGTGGCTGTCTGGTCAAACCATAACAACCGCACTGCCATAACCATAACAACTGCATTTATTAGTCAGTTCTCATGTTTCTTATAGACTACATGAACTACTCCAAATATTAAATGCTGAGAATAAAACAGCCCACCACTTTCTTGAAGGGGTAGAAATAAAATAATGAGAATTGCTGTGATCAGATGAGGTCCAGAGGCACAGAGAGAGGGAGGTCTGATAGAGAGACAGCGCACAGACTCTCCCCGCATCCATGCGAGCGGTGTGCAGCATTAAGAGGAAGTGGGCAGAGGAAGCGTACAGACAGGATGTGCGGGACACAGCGCTACGGGACCAGTGCTCTGGTCCTGACAGCCACGACTACCCATACACCCACGAGGGGCCAGACACCGTGTCTAGAGGTCAGACATACCCTCTAGATTCTGAATCACCTGACATGTTTAAACAATGTTAAACAACTTAAAAGGACGAAGGAGGAAAGGGAAGAGGGCCGTGCCTGAACTCATAAGTGAGGTTATAGTGCCCTCTGCTGGAGAAACGATATGTCTGTCTTTCACAACATACAAATACCTCACCTTTCAGATCCAAAGGTGGGACGTCTGCGTTTCTGCAAAGGAAAACACCAAAACATTTGTTACTATATACTTAAAGCAAGCTCTTACTTTATTTAAACATGAAAACATGAGAATTCACTACGTGAGATCAAACCAGCAGAGTTCAGTTCGATCCCTGGCAGGTAACCGGGGATAAGTAAGTTAGGTTATTATGAAGCTCTCGTCAATCTATATGATGTTAACATGCAGGCAGCCCCGAGCAGCAACAGAGTATCCCTGAGCATGTTAGAGAGTGTGAGAGAGCATTAGAGAGCATCTTAGAGAGCATTAGAGAGCGTTAGAGCATTAGAGAGCGTATTAGACAGCGTGTTAGAGAGCATTAGAGCATGCTAGACAGTGTTCTAGAGAGAATTAGCATGCTAGAAAGCGTGCTAGACAGTGTGTTAGAGTGTGCTACAAAATGTGCTAGAGAGCATTAGCATGCTAGAGAGCCTTAGAGAGCATCTTAGAGAGCCTTAGAGAGTGTACTATAACAGCGTGTTAGAGAGTGTAAGCGTGCTAGACAGTGTTAGAAAGTGTGCTATAGCCTACCATGCGCTAGAGAGTGTGCTACACAGCGTGTTAGAGAGCGTTAGTGTGCTAGACAGTGCTAGAGAGCGTGTTAGAGAGCGTACAAGAGAGCGTTGGCGTGCTAGACAGTGTGTTAGAGCGTGCTAGAGAGCGTACAAGAGAGCGTTAGCGTGCTAGACAGTGTGTTAGAGCGTGCTAGAGAGCGTGTTAGAGAGCGTACAAGAGAGCGTTAGCGTGCTAGACAGCGTTAGAGAGTGTGCTATACCGTGCACTAGAGAGTGTGCTACACAGCGTGTTGCTACTGGAGCTGCATGTTCCTCTCATTCAGGCCTTCACTGCAACACCTGATTGGCTGAATGTGGTTATTAGTCGATTTCACAGGAATTCAGAGAGCAGCTCCCAACCTGAGTGCGTGCGGCTCGCGGACAAGTTGCAACACATTCCAACAAGACATTTGTAGTTACATGCAAGCATGAATACAGATCTGCTACTGAATACTACTGCTACATTCCAGTGGACATCCCCACAAGAGCCAGTGTCCTCAGTAACGTTAGTAACAAACACATTCACACTTCTCAATCTCTACTGAACAGTCACCAGCTTTGAAATTCAGACGCTGCATTCCATTTGGAGAGAACAAAACTGTTA
Source organism: Brachyhypopomus gauderio (assembly GCF_052324685.1). Classification (NCBI taxonomy): domain Eukaryota; kingdom Metazoa; phylum Chordata; class Actinopteri; order Gymnotiformes; family Hypopomidae; genus Brachyhypopomus; species Brachyhypopomus gauderio. The sequence continues at coordinate 10,932,065 of NC_135229.1, forward strand.
GCAGCCTTCGACAAGACCATTAGTCAGTTAGGAGGCAGGCGTCTGGCTGAGCTAGTGCCATGTGATGCTAGCGTGTCCCATGCAGCTCAGAGGGCAGGACGGTGGCGTACTCTGGGTCCAGAAGCCGTCACTCGCCAGCTCTCCCGTGGCCTCTGTCCACAGCACAAGCAGAAATGCAGCTGCAAAGTTTGCATGAGAAACTTTAGGCATGAAGATCTTGGTGGAACGGAATATTTCAAGAAGGATGGAGGAGTTTAGCCCTGAAGAGGGGACTGCAGAACCAGAGGATGAGCTATGTGAGCTAGAGGACACACAGAGAGACAGATATAAGAAAGACAGACAGACATAGGAAAGAAAGATCATGGAAAGAGGTAAAGGACAGACAGATAGAGGCAGAGCTAGCATGGATGAATATGAAGGGGAGGAGAGAGGGATGAAAAGTGAAGAGGGATAACAGCACCCAGAATCCCTCTACTTCATCGCCCTCTCTCTACATCTACTTCAATTCCCCCCCCCTCTCTCTCTCTTTCTCTCTCTCCCTCTCTTTCAGTGCTCTCCACGCCCACGTTTCTACCCCTGTCAGTTGAGACACAATAACAGGAAATGGAGGAGTTGCTGGTATCTGGCACCACGGGGCTTCGCTCGTCTGACCTGCTCACACACTGGCAGCTGTGCTGGTCCTGGCACGCGGCCTGGGCTTACCACAACACTGTTTACCACACCAGTGAAACCATCACGTCAAGTCATATCCTCCAGTAAACTGCAGGATGTTCACAGCAACCATAATATAAACAGTACACTGTAACAAATTGATGTACATTTACAGGGAAAATCTGACAGTAAACTACTGTATACTTCATATACAGGAAGTTGCTGTGAACTGATAAGCATTGTGGGTATCTTTACTGTAATTGGAGCGCCCCCTTTTGAGCATTTCCTAATCACAGTAATTAACTGTAATTAGCAATGTCTGCTGGGAGATTAGAAAATCCTGAGTTTTTTCCCTATTTTTTTCTACTTGCTTGAGTGTTTTAGCAGTTGTAACACTGCATTGTGGTGCTTAAAGTTACATCGTGGACCTGAAAAACTAATCTAAGTTTTTAGCTAACCGTACGAAGCTAACAAAAAATATTAGAAAAATACTTAGGCTAGACTTTTATATAAGGGCAGTCATGGCCTGGTGGTTAGGGAACTGGTCTTGTGACCGGAGGGTCGTGGGTTCGATTCCCAGACCTGAGGCCATGACTGAGGTGCCCCTGAGCAAGGCCCTTAACCCTCAATTGCTCACTTGTATAAAAATGAGATTAAAATGTAAGTTGCTCTGGATAAGAGCATCTGCCAAATGCCATAAATATAAACCCAGCCATTGATGGTTAAGGGTCTTGCTCAGGGGCCCAGCAGTGACAGCTTGGCAGGGGGGATTCGAACTCGGGACCTTTGGATCGCAACACCAACGTCTTAAATCGTCTTTGAATTGTTCTTTTTGTATACAGAGTTACAGTTACCTAGAAGACATTTATGCAATTAATACAGAATTAAGTGTTCTTCAGTAATATTATGAATAAACAAAAATGAGCTATAACAGAAATTAACAGTAAATTGCTGTAGGTTTAAAAAATACAGTAATATTGTGTAGATTTTACAGTATTAGATGTTTACAGTATTATGCTGTAATTGTAATTACAGTACCCGTACTGTAAAAATAGGGCATACTACTGGTGAAACTGCTGCCAGTTAATTACTGTAATTTTACATGGAAATTTTTTACACTGTATTAGTAGATCGTTCAGAATATTTTAGGCTTTATTATCAATGGAATACAGTAAAAAAACAAACTGCTTGGACGTGTTTGCTGCAGACAAAAGCGAAAGTGCGCTATTTCCAGCGGCCCTGCGCGAGCCTCAGTGCGGAAGCGCAGACAGGTCGTCATGACAACCACACCACAACCACGGACCCGGCTGTTGGCCCAACATGAGCAGCCCGAGCCCAGTTGTGCGTGTCGCTTGACCCCGTTCAGCCCGCCGACCGGACGCTCCACGGGACGCGTGGGTTCTTCTGACCCGCATCTCCGTCGCGCGCAGCCCGTCTGGCAGGTGCGCGCAGGCTCGTGCACGCGTATCGTGGACAACCCAGAGCGCGCGATACCTTCCGTGTGTGTCCTCCACTTGCTATGAGTCATACCGTGCCAAACAAAACCACCACGTTTGCATGCAGCTCCTGTTTTATAAGGACCTGCAGGCCTGCTGATCGACGATAAAAACAACAGACAACTGAGGCCTAAGATACTGTAAACATGCCAGCACCACCCGATACCGGGCTGTGTTTGCACAAAAACAGCCCTGAGATGACTAATCATACATGACGTGAACTTAGCGCATGATGTGTGTTGCTTAGAGACACTATGGTGTCCAGTATCAGTCTCTCGCTTAGAGACATCGTGGTGTCCAGTGTCAAAGGGACTCACAATGCAACTGCTTTCGGCAGTACGGTTTCAAATGCCCATTACACATGACCCTTCCTGCAGTATGGATGAGTCCAATTCATTTATAATCTAAATTATAGGTGTTTTATTATTATTATTATTATAACAGAATTTGAATGCCCTCCTCTAAATGCTTCTTCAAGTCCATGTATTTACAAAAATACTTTAGGGATATTAAGAATGTCCTGAGAACAGGACTAAAACGTATGCAGACACGTGTCGTGAATGTCTTTGTTTGATAAACAACTAATAATCGACGCTTCGCTTCCTTTCAGCACAGTGTTCGAGCTGTTCGAGCGACTTTTTGGTCAACCGCGAAAAACGTCACAGCTCGCGCATCCTGAACCTGTGGCTCAAACACCTTCACGCGCGCAGTGCACCAGTATTTCTGCATCAGCGTTGACGAGATGATTCAGAACCACCCATCCCAACCATTAAACATACAAGATCACACGCGTTACATTTACAATCGTATCCATCACCCTGTCACGTTACATTGTAACTTGTTTTAACTAGATTGTAACGAGGTGCAGAACAAACCCCACGGTCGCGTGCTCAGACGACGGGTTAAAGTAACCGGGTCGCGAGACGAGACAAAGGCATCATGGCGCATCCAAGCTCGTGCACTTTCATTTTTGGAGCAAAGTCTTTAAACTCGTTTTAACTGTTATTACAGCGTCTCTGTGCAACCGGTGATTGACTAAAGGAAAATGAACCAACGGTGCAAGTCGGTTTAATGTCGCCATTACTGTCTTATATTAACCTCAAGCGTGAGTTTCAGAACTGGTTTCAGAACTAAAGTGAATTAACATATATAAACACGGATCAAACGATAAAACCCGAACTTACCCGTCTTCAACTTCTTTTGTGTGTCCGTAATGTGCCATGTTCGCTACCATGGTACACACGCGGGCTGGGTTTAATCCGAGCCACCTTTGCGTGGTTTCCTTGGTGTGACGTTACGATGTGGAAACGTGGACCACAGCAAACAATAACAAAAGTATCTGGACGGTACCTCACCTATGAAGGAGACACCACCAACGTGTTCTTTATGTGCCGACCCACTAACACTTACATGTGCACCAGTCTAATACATACATTTTATTTGATTCGGTTTTCGATCCATCTAGCGATCCAATTTCTATACGAAACATTATTTGTCTCTTTCTCTCTACACCACTGACGTGCATTAGTAAATCAGCACGAATTATTTTGACAACATAATAAAATGTGCAACAAATAAGCGCAGATCTTCGTGGTTACACTTACATACGTGAATGACGCTCGAGAGGCCGTTACTATGGTATAGAGATCGTAGCCCGTCCGAACCAAAACCGCTTCGTTAGTTCACGAGAGGGCGGGTGTAAATAATCCCGCTCTTAGGCCTGGCCAATGATTTACTCACGTTAAACCCGAACTCATTCAGGATTTAGGGGGTCAACGGCGAACGTAGTCGTAGTTCGTGCCCTCAGATGTTGGTAAAATATGAACAAATAATCTGATTAGTGTATGAAATGATATTTTGACACGTTTAGTGTTGTTGAAATAGCTGAATAGGATGTAACATTCGTGAAAAACAACAAAAAAGTATTTTAAAAACAGCACGTAATGTAAAGTAACCACCTCAGAATGTAGAAAATATAGCGAATACATTGTGTAAAACACCCAGACACGTCTCTACACAAACGCGGAAGACATGTATAAAAATGTTTTGTAATGTTAAGTTAGGGTTACAGTAGCATGTTTAAATGTGTATATATATGGTCGTTTCACTGCCTTATCACTGCCTTTACTTAAATGTAGCATAAACTTAAATGAGTTCACAGTGGCGAAAATAGACCTTGAAGCGTTGCGGGTTTTGGCAGGTTTTGGGCGGGAATATGACCTCTCAACCAGCTTGGGTAGTTGTCCATCTTTACCACTAGGTGGCGGTAGACCACAAGCTGTAGGGTGCAACAGCGCTCACTGCAGTGAGAATAGTGAGTGTAGTGAGTGAAAAACATAAACTCAAGTAATGCAAAATAAACACTTTCCTGATAATGTATTATTAATAGATGATAGAACGCTAAATAATAACTAAACAATGTGTACAGATGCCCTGATATTTGGAGGGAGCTTTTGCTTCAGTATTGCTTAATTTGATCTTGTCTAAATGTCCAATTCAGGAAAGTTCTTATTATCACTTCAGCCACTGTCAGCTATCGAGAATAACACATAGATTAAGATGACACGGCTTCCCACAGTGCAACCAAAAGTATGATTTTGGTCATTTCTACAGTCGCACATGGAGTCTTACCGTGTAGTTTTCTGTACCCAAAACTGCAGTATTACGGCCTCCGATGATAATGTTGCTGAAGGAAGAGTATAAAACACACAGGAAAGCGAAACTAAACCTGTCCCCACACTACAACGGTCCTCGCTCGCGCCAGAGGCCCGCGAGGACGGGATCAAGGGCTTTCCTATCGATCACACACTTGGCTAGAGAGGATGAGTGAATCTACTCTTCATCCTGCTCTCTCAGGGAGTATTGTGTGTGTGTGTGTGTGTGTGTGTGTGTGTGTGTGTGTGTGTGTGTGTGTGTGTGTGTGTGTGTGGGTGGGTGTGTGTCTTTGGGGGGGAGACACAGTGAGAGAGAAAGAGGGAAAGAGAGGTTAAAGACACCTGCAAGGCTATTTGTTGGACTTTTAAAGCTATAGTAATCGTAAACGCCATGTTTATCAATAGTCTTTACTTAGGCTGTGACACTTGAGCTAATGTTGTTCATATAATAACCCATCCAGGGTTACTTAATCGTGTTATAAAATGCATATTAGTCTCTCCACACTCATCCTACCAATTCGGCTCCATTACTGATATATCATTATGGACTCTAAATATTTACATAGTGTGTGAGGGGCAGAAGGAGAGAGAGAGGGAGTTCCAGTCAGGATCTGAGTAACAGCAGGCCGTAGTGTGAACCATTGTGCCTGAGAAAAAAACAGGAGAGTGTGTGAGAGAAAGGGAGTGAGTGTGTGGGTGAGAGTGTGTCCCCCGTGGACCTCAACTCCAAGGACAGCCAAAGGGAAACGGATCAATACTCTGCAAACAGACCCGGCCTTTCAATGACAGATTCACATTATCTTCCCCAAGTCTCAGGTATTGGAGTACAAATCGTGTGTCTGATCCAAGATCTGGTTTTCTTCTGTGTGTGTGTGTGTGTGTGTGTGTGTGTGTGTGTTGGAAGCTGGGAGCAACATCAGTTATCGTGGCAAGCGCTGTAGTGAAATAACCTGTGCATAACAAGATAAAACACACTAAACGTTAGACCAGGACTGCAGGGCACTGGTGTGTATACAGCAGCATACATGGACGACACCTTTGATGTGATGTCTAGTGTGTGTGTACGAATTTTTTGGTTAAAACCAAGTCCCTCGTGAAAAAGATGCCATTAAAGGTTGCCACAACTTATACAAGCTGCAGCGGGCTTCAGAGTTGAGAACTGGTGTTAGCAAGGGTGGAGGACAACCAATGTAGTGTCAAATGTACAGCAGCTGAACAGGTGTAGTGGTGCAGCAGGTGGAGGTAATAAGGTGAGGTCTCCTAACACCCACCTAAGGTGCACCCACACTCAGCTTCGTCAGCACACCATCGTTCATTAGCACACCACCATTCACACCTGCTTCCGAGGTGCGTTTTGCAGGTGTGTGATGGCGGACCCGTCTGATGCCGTTCACGGATCGTCAGGGCCCCCCCGAGCTGGTTCTCCCTGGTTGTTTTCTGAGCACAGGATCACTGCTGTGTTTGGAAGGTGAGGTTGTTGTCATGAGGAAGTTGTGGGTGCAGGAGGGAGTGATTCAGGTGTAGAAGCGGCTCTTCTGGGATTAAAGGGCCCTTGCACTAAAAATAAATCCAGCCAGCAGAGAACTGAAGTAGGTCACTGACCACACGGGGACTATGAAAGTTTTCCTTACGCAAGACTCCGTGTAAGGTACAGACGTGTAGAGTGTTGTAAGGGTGTGTGTAGGGTGCAGACGTGTAGAGAGTTGTAAGGGTGTGTGTAGGGTACAGACGTGTAGTGTTGTAAGGGTGTGTGTAGGGTACAGACGTGTAGAGTGTTGTAAGGGTGTGTGTAGGGTACAGACGTGTAGAGTGTTGTAAGGGTGTGTGTAGGGTGCAGACGTGTAGAGTGTTGTAAGGGTGTGTGTAGGGTACAGACGTGTAGAGTGTTGTAAGGGTGTGTGTAGGGTGCAGACGTGTAGAGTGTTGTAAGGGTGTGTGTAGGGTACAGACGTGTAGAGTGTTGTAAGGGTGTGTGTAGGGTGCAGACGTGTAGAGAGTTGTAAGGGTGTGTGTAGAGTGCAGACGTGTAGAGAGTTGTAAGGGTGTGTGTAGGGTGCAGACGTGTAGAGTGTTGTAAGGGTGTGTGTAGGGTGCAGACGTGTAGAGAGTTGTAAGGGTGTGTGTAGGGTGCAGACGTGTAGAGAGTTGTAAGGGTGTGTGTAGGGTACAGACGTGTAGTGTTGTAAGGGTGTGTGTAGGGTACAGACGTGTAGAGTGTTGTAAGGGTGTGTGTAGGGTACAGACGTGTAGAGTGTTGTAAGGGTGTGTGTAGGGTGCGGACATGTAGAGTGTTGTAAGGGTGTGTGTAGGGTACAGACGTGTAGAGTGTTGTAAGGGTGTGTGTAGGGTGCAGACGTGTAGAGAGTTGTAAGGGTGTGTGTAGGGTGCAGACGTGTAGAGAGTTGTAAGGGTGTGTGTAGGGTACAGACGTGTAGTGTTGTAAGGGTTTGTGTAGGGTACAGACGTGTACAGTGTTGTAAGGGTGTGTGTAGGGTACAGACGTGTAGTGTTGTAAGGGTGTGTGTAGGGTACAGACGTGTAGTGTTGTAAGGGTGTGTGTAGGGTACAGACGTGTAGAGTGTTGTAAGGATGTGTGTAGGGTACAGACGTGTAGAGTGTTGTAAGGGTGTGTGTAGGGTACAGACGTGTAGAGTGTTGTAAGGGTGTGTGTAGGGTACAGACGTGTAGAGTGTTGTAAGGGTGTGTGTAGGGTACAGACGTGTAGAGTGTTGTAAGGGTGTGTGTAGGGTGCAGACGTGTAGAGAGTTGTAAGGATGTGTGTAGGGTACAGACGTGTAGAGTGTTGTAAGGGTGTGTGTAGGGTACAGACGTGTAGAGTGTTGTAAGGGTGTGTGTAGGGTGAAGACGTGTAGAGAGTTGTAAGGGTGTGTGTAGGGTGCAGACGTGTAGAGAGTTGTAAGGGTGTGTGTAGGGTGCAGACGTGTAGAGTGTTGTAAGGGTGTGTGTAGGGTGCAGACGTGTAGAGAGTTGTAAGGGTGTGTGTAGGGTGCAGACGTGTAGAGAGTTGTAAGGGTGTGTGTAGGGTACAGACGTGTAGTGTTGTAAGGGTGTGTGTAGGGTACAGACGTGTAGAGTGTTGTAAGGGTGTGTGTAGGGTACAGACGTGTAGAGTGTTGTAAGGGTGTGTGTAGGGTACAGATGTGTAGTGTTGTAAGGGTGTGTGTAGGGTACAGACGTGTAGAGTGTTGTAAGGGTGTGTGTAGGGTACAGACGTGTAGAGTGTTGTAAGGGTGTGTGTAGGGTACAGACGTGTAGAGTGTTGTAAGGGTGTGTGTAGGGTACAGACGTGTAGAGTGTTGTAAGGGTGTGTGTAGGGTGCAGACGTGTAGAGAGTTGTAAGGGTGTGTGTAGGGTACAGACGTGTAGAGTGTTGTAAGGGTGTGTGTAGGGTACAGACGTGTAGAGTGTTGTAAGGGTGTGTGTAGGGTACAGACGTGTAGAGTGTTGTAAGGGTGTGTGTAGGGTACAGACGTGTAGAGTGTTGTAAGGATGTGTGTAGGGTACAGACGTGTAGAGTGTTGTAAGGGTGTGTGTAGGGTACAGACGTGTAGAGTGTTGTAAGGGTGTGTGTAGGGTACAGACGTGTAGTGTTGTAAGGGTGTGTGTAGGGTACAGACGTGTAGAGTGTTGTAAGGGTGTGTGTAGGGTACAGACGTGTAGAGTGTTGTAAGGGTGTGTGTAGGGTACAGACGTGTAGAGTGTTGTAAGGGTGTGTGTAGGGTACAGACGTGTAGAGTGTTGTAAGGGTGTGTGTAGGGTACAGACGTGTAGTGTTGTAAGGGTGTGTGTAGGGTACAGACGTGTAGAGTGTTGTAAGGGTGTGTGTAGGGTACAGACGTGTAGAGTGTTGTAAGGATGTGTGTAGGGTACAGACGTGTAGAGTGTTGTAAGGATGTGTGTAGGGTGCAGACGTGTAGAGTGTTGTAAGCTCTCTGGATGTACATATACATGGTGTGAGGGAGCATGGTTTCAACTCTCTCTCTCTCTCTCTCTCAGTGAATCTTAAATCCCTGTCTTATTCTAATCTTTCCTGTCCACAGCCAGAGATAAATGGTCTCATTTGCAGGTGGTGGATGAAGTTGGAGACAGAGAGGAGTGGAGAGAGGAGACGGTGGACAGGGAGACAAGTAAGCGAGGTCTTGACGAATGTCCTATCCCACCTATGAAATCTCCTCCCTTCATTCCTGTGAACTGGCCCACAGAGGATGGGTGCAAAGTTAAAATCAGTTCACCGTCTCCGGCCTCCACATATGTTCACAAGGTCTACAGTGCACATGTGCACTACTGTTGAGTTGTGTGGGTGTACACGGGACTCGAAAGCAGGGGCCTTTCTCACGTGTTCTGTCTACACATGTATCCACAAACCCCAAAGCTGATGACTACATCCCAAGTCATCTCCGGCAGGGTGGAGCAGAAGGAGGCCCGGTGAATGAGGAAGACGATGTCCCTCTGACCCCAACCCTCCTCCTCCTCCTCCTCTTCCTCCCAGACCTCCCCACCCCCCTGGTTCCCTGGACTCCAGGAAGTGCTCGCAGTTCTCCCGCAGTCCCACGCAGGCCATGTTTCAGGACACCAAGCCTGTTGTTGGGGGAATTCCCAGTTTACCATAACGGGATTCCCACCTTATGATTCCAGGATCCCCAGCCTGCCGCCTGAAGTCTCCCCAGGGCAGGAACGCGCCCTGCTCCCCTCTCGGTGCCCGACGGTGCAGATGAGAGAGCGATGAGAGCCAGACCAGCGTCCAGAGCAGACGTCCCACCGGAGACGTGAGTGTGGGAGGAGAGAAGGCAGGATGTGACCTCAGCAGTGTCTCTCAATGACACAAGAGACAAGAAAGCACCGTGGACGAGGTACTGGATGTAATTATATCTGGACCTTTGCATTTTTCCTTTTTTTTTAAACACTAGTCAAAAGTTGCTGTTTGGGGTTGGTTAAAGTTTGACGACTGGATAAAGAGATATTTCCGATTATGGTGCTGGACTGCATTTTCATCCTCGAGAGATTTATTACCTAGGTGGCACATATCTAGAAATGCGGGCAGGGGACGACTGAAAGAAACTCGAGGGGAAATATCCTGGAGAGGACAAAAGTGAACGGTGAACATGGCTCACACGAGCCCGTGCTCAGAGGACACGCAGCGAAGAGGGGCGGCCATGTTCTTCTGGTCTGGAAGGTCTTTTGTAATCTCTTTATAAGGGGCCTTTTCAGAGTCATAGCCGAGAGAACCACGTTGTTACCAAAACGGACAAAAGAACCAAATGACATGTGCTCTGTCCGAGGTCGTGTAGAGGGCATGGAAGCTGCGCCGACCAATCACATTCGACTTCAGCTGCCAATGGCAACCTCGCATCCATAACCCACAGCCTCCATTTCAGGATCCCAGTCCGTCCGAGGTTCCTGTATGAAAGAAGAAGGAGGAAACAACTCTGAGTGGAGCGCTCTGATGTAACCAATCGAGCTGCAACAGGGAGGATTTATTTGACCCGCCTCTGAAAAAAGAAAAAAATACCCATTAGACAGCAGAAACTCTCCACTCCCCTCGAGGCCCGGATAAGAACATGGTTTTCTCTGGCCTGAGAAGGGAGAGGCAGAAGAGAACCGGGTTAGTAGTCTTCAAAGGGCGGCTGGTCACTGTCTAATCATCCTGCCAAGACTCATATATCTCTGAGCAGGCACGCACAGGGCCCTCTGGCCAATAGCAAGGAAGGAAGTTTGTGGGTGTGAAATAGCTGTGGCGGGTTTTATATTTTAATTCTCATCACTTATTCCTGCTTGGCTATTGGGTGGTGGGTTCTGCATTTTATTACACTAGAAACTGCAGGGATTGGTATTAACTGGAGATCAGTGCCACATGGCTAACATGCTGGTTTTTAAAGGTGGCTATTGCACATCTGTAGATAAATATACTGAAAATGTATAAATACAATATTAGACTGAATAATAAACGGGTCATTTCAAAATAAGGTAAGCACAATATCACTGAGAAATGAACAACATGACTGCACAATTTTAAAGATAATTGCAAATAACAATTAAATCATTTGCACCGTTTATAAAATAAGCAGATTAACATCCTTTGGGCTTTAGACCAAATTCACTAATATTAAACTGTCACCTGTGGACGGCACCCTGAAGCTGTTTTGTATTTATAGCTTACTATAAATGGATCTCTAAACAGGATTCAGAGCTGAACCTTTTACTGAGCATGTATCTTTGTCCTCCCATTCAGGGACATGTCCAAGTAAGCGGCTTCCACTTTCACGGAGTGTGGACATGTCCCGGTTGGGAATACATTTGTCTAAGGCTTAGGCGAAAAAGAGCCCACAAACATCATTTGTGGTGAGCGCCATTAGGACAGAGAGCCGCGATTCCTTCTTTCCAGTAAAAGAAAGAAACAGACGAACGGAGGAGGCAGTTCAATTAGACTTTGAATTACAAACAGTCTCCGGAGGGAGAGGAAGGAGAGGTTGTTTGTGGACTGTCTTTGTATGTTTGAATTGTTGAGATTAAAAGCTTGACAGAATAAACCTCCTGTATATTATAGTAACGTTTTATTAAACGTCCACCGAAATGCAGTTTTCAATTTGAAATGTTTATCGCAAAGATGAAGCACAGTCACTAACCAGTTACATATTTGTGTTATTGCATGCGATGATGCTGCATGTATCACGTTTCTCTAATGGGGAAAAATTTACTGCGAGAAATTTGATCGGGTATAAATTAGGGCTGCCGTCCTGGTTTGGTTCCAGTGTATTTTACAGCATAATGCTCTGGTAATTGAATTTGGCGAATTGTACATCAGCTATGTTTATGAGAGGTGAATATCGACTCGAGCATCTTGGAAAAGAAACGAAGGAGAAGCAACGGGACACAGCGAGTAGGACACAGGACACAGTCCTGCACCGTGGTCAAGGATGGAGCATTTCCACACTGTGGACACTTAAGAGCTCACTTATAAAACAGCTTTATAGAAGAGCTGCGTAAAACGTCTAAGATGGGAAATACGCAACATGGGACTATAATAACTTGAAAACCAAAACTGACACTTTATTCAACAGAGGTCCGTTATTATTTATCACACCTGGCAATTCTGAAACAAAACGTAAATGCAAGCTAAAGAATCCAAAATGTTCAGTCGAAAATAGTTTGCAGACAAAACTAAACATTATAAATGTTAGGAAGTCTCTATATGGCGTATAATGACTCAAGCGTTGAGAGATCGTCTGTTAGGCGATGTCTTCATTTATACCGTAATTCGTGCACGGTTCTCCAGGGTGCACTGACACAGATCGTCTGCGCACTTTACAGTCTGGTGCAACACACAACAGGGGTGCATGCATTTTTAATACGGTGCATCTGACGTAGTCCCCATCGCTTCTGGACGGGACTGCACGCAGCGTCCAGTTGACCGAATATAAGAGGACGGGGAGGCGATCTGATGAAGAACGGAGCATGAACGAGACGGTGGGATATTTCTAATAACCCACCGGGATCTCCGCAGCCGTCGTAGTGATGTAAGCTCGAGGAACCGGAGCCCATCCTCGGGTCACGGCGCGAGCGGTTCTGCCCATCTGCGCGTGAAGCAGCACCGGTAAGACTGCAACATGAGTCAAAATTAACGATTTACGTTACCGGAGCAATACGACTGAACAGAAGCATATATATAAAGGACCTATTTTCACAGAAACCACAGGTTAGAGACTAAAGAGACCGAAGAATGTGTCATTTTGCGTTTGACATCAGCACGTGCGTTATTTTCCTGGAGATCGCTGCGATTTCCGCCTCTCCGTTCAACTGTGGGGAGATCCGGTGCGGCGAGGGGCAGCAGTGCTGCGCGCGTGGTAACGGAACCGTGGCGGCCCACTGCTGCAAACCGCCGCTGCACACCTTCTTCGACAACGTGGGCTGGATAACGCGCAAACTGTCCGGCATCCTCATCTTGTTGCTCCTTTTCGCCATGGGCTACTTCATCCAGCGCATCACCTGCCCGCGTCCCCGCAGACGCCACGACGGTTCCGAGGAGCCCGTCCACGGACACACGGCGTCCCAGGACTCGCTTCTCCACCCGTTCCAGGACAGCGTGGGGGATTTCACCTCGCCGGTTCTGCAGCTGCCCGCATACGACGAGGTCAAGTATTTACCTACTTACGAGGAGACCATGCAGGAAGTGGACCGGGACCGCTCGGAGGACAACCTACTGGCGGCGTCCCGCGACACCGCACCTGCCACCGGGCCGGTACTACGACCGAGGGAGGACAGACGGTCCACCGTGCCCGCCACTAGAGCCTCCAGAAACTCTGTTTGACACGGAGACGGAACACCAGTGTATTTTATTACCGAATAGCCAATTTCCAAGTATTTATCAGAATTTAAGTGCAATTACAAGTGTGTTTTGATCTGGGGGAGCCAACAGTTTTGTGTTACATTTCCTTTAGTGTGTACAGTAACCGTAACCCATAAGGGAGACCGTAAACGCCCTGGAGTAAGATGGCAGTCAGAAAGTTTTGCTTTGTGGAAAAATGCCCCTTTCCAAAAAGGCTCGTTTTCCCAAGTAGATATTTGCAATAATTTCAAAGATGGATCTGGCCGGATGAATCGATACATCTTCAGGACATTTGCCATGAATAAATCTACCTTAGATTTAGTGCAGAAGACAGTTATATACATTTATATATCGCCTGACCTTTTTTGAAGAATGTAATGGATATGAAAGGCAGGTGGCTGTGGGATGTAGATCAGCTCAGCGCCGTGGTACCGAAAGTCGGGGCGTATCTGTCCTCCTGAGACGGGACAGCATCTCTGTCCTCCTGAGACGGGACAGCATCTCTGTCCTCCTGAGATCCGTCACTTTTGGCACGTTCTCATCGCTTTAGTGATAACTGCGCACAGTAATAGATAAATAAGCGTTAATGTAGGGGCAGTAACCCTACTAACAGTCCTCGGAGTTCAAAGTGAAAACCCATTTGAGTAGGCGACACATCTGTAATAATCTAGATTAAACCCGCCGATCATGTAAACACTGCATAAATTCAAATGGACCATGAGGTAATCTGAGCAGCCATGGGATGAAACAGGCAGATCGGGCCTATAAATTCTGCTTTACTGGAACTGAGGGCCCACAACAACCTCGCCACCGAGAACCTCGGGTGGTCACACGTTTGCATACTCCACTTCAACCAATTAAAGACCGTCGCACTGTATCTGGGGGTGACCTATAACTGTTCCCAGATCTGCTGCAGGTGCAGTGTGCGTGGCCGGGCATCAAGCCACAGCTATTACATTTCCAACATCAATGTTTAATAAGACGTAGTAAGTAGAGTAAAGCCGCGCTACGTTTTGTGTAACCGAGAAGGGGGAAAACACCACTTAAAACTGTGCAATTCAATAAGAAGCAAGAGGAGGCGCATCTGAAACGCAATAAAACGAGTCAAAGGGCTTAGCGCAGAAAGACTTCAGTTGTTAATGAAGGTGATTTAATAACAATGACTGTGTCACTCAGCTGATGGTGCTTATTTAACGGGAAACTCCTAGTTCACTGTGTCATGATATAGCTACTGCGAATGTTAACGTGGACCCACTACATCGGTAATGGACAAAGCAACACAAATGTATTACTCAGCTGTACAGCCATCGCATTACCAGATTTGTGGATGTATAAAGTTTTACTGTCGAATGAATAACAATGTCCGTGTCAGCCACCCACTTGTAAACAAAGAATTTGTGCCAACTGTGCAGTTATTCAATATGCCTTTAGCTGGCCAAATTGAACAAAAAGCAAAGCCAGATCAATGGGCATCACAGCCCATTAGAGGATCCGTTTTTGCCAGGTTGTTGTAGGACGTGCGGCTGCTGTTTTGGGAAGCTACTGCTTTCAGAGGTATTGTGAAATATCGCTGTGCTTGCATTCCAGCACCTCTGCCCATGGGCTGCACACACTGGGTACCAGTAACCTGCGAAGTTTGAAAGGGCACCGCAGTACACAGCCGTACCCTCCAGGGCACAGGGGTGGGGCTGGTGCTCGCTTGAATATTCAGGCTACCTAAAGGAATAGTTTAACTCAATATGCTAATTAATGACTAGTTAATGAACGTTAGCAGTAATTAGAATAATCATGATTCCATAGCACTCATTTTCATTCTTTGGCATCATGTTTTTATCAAACTATCCCTTTAATTCCAGTGTTTTGCCAGGTGGTTGTGCTAACAACAAATGGCTTCACAAACTCACCATTTAACCTTCATTCAGTTGCTTATCTTGGTAATATCCTCCCTGAAATAAATCTAGTAATTTTAACATCTCCCCCTGTTGTACTGACAGAAATATAAAAAACTAAGTTTATTGCATTTGTACCATTTATTTATTTATTATACATGTTCGTCTTGGTGATTTTGCCTTGCGCATTAATGACTGACATCATAAATTTGTCAACAGTCAGATAAAAGCACATTATATAAACCATCTCGTTAAATTCATGGTGACACACAGATGTTTCCAGGGGTTTTAAAAGAATGGACTATGAATGTAATGTCATTATAAACACCAAGGAATAACATCTGTTATAACCTCTGGTATTTCTGATAACTATAAGTCCAATAAAGGCTTCCACATCTACCTTTGTGTGCTTTCTGAGCACTGGGGAGCGCCTCAATTACGCCCCCATTAACACTATAAATAGGCAAAGACCCAACCACCTCTGTCCATGCCAGGTCAGATCGCTGGAAACTCTTATGAATGAGCCATAGCTGATCACAGATTCTTAGCTTTAAACTCTACCCATTAGAGTTATGGAGTCTCTCTTCTCTCACTAGGCCATGAGCACATGCAGAATAGTGCCTCTCAGCTGTGGGTTTAGTCTGCCTTTAAACATAAGCAGGCACACTGGATTAAACAATACATTTTCAAGACTTGTAAACAACATAATCAAAGCACAAGCTTAGATGGAAAATGTCAGGACTGTGCCATAGCTGGCTGGCTAAATATTTACCTGAACCTTTGGCACAGTCAGTTCTGTTTTCATGCAGATTAAACTTCCATGTGCCATGTCTTCTCTTTTCTAAAGCACTACATCAGTACAGAGCACTTTAGTGGCCGAAACACTTATTAACTGAAAATTTGAATAGAAAATTGTGTTTTCGGGAAAAAAAAGATGATTAGAATGCTGATTCCTGACACCACCATTGAGGTATCCAAACGAACACTTTCACATCTGTCATTGAATGTATATTCTTGTGTTTGAGAACATTGTTCAGAGGTTAATGAAAGATGAATATCTATCGATCGTGCCCAGATGTGACGGAGCTTAATGAGCAGGAGTCTGGAGGACGCGACAGACCGCAAACGTTTTGATGTAATTCAATT
The DNA here is from genome assembly GCF_052324685.1 of Brachyhypopomus gauderio. NCBI lineage: Eukaryota > Metazoa > Chordata > Actinopteri > Gymnotiformes > Hypopomidae > Brachyhypopomus > Brachyhypopomus gauderio. Next base: position 10,948,245 of record NC_135229.1, read on the forward strand.
GAAACTCGATCCGTACGGAAGCGATTCGTTTTACGATACGCTGTGGATCGCCTAAGTGCTCGACAGTACAGAGACAGCACAGAGAAGGGCCCGCAGACGCGAGCGTAAGGCCTAGAGCGGAAGAGAAGCACTGGGAGGATGGGAGAAACACGCAGGAACCCCGGCAGAACCCATGCCAGAACCCCAGCAGAACCCATGCCAGAACCCCGCCAGAACCCCGGCGTCCGAGATGACGTCAGAGTGCAACCAGACAGGGACAAGGACAGAGAGCCGGAGAGGTCGAGACAGCAGAGAGACAGGAGATGAGAGAGAGAGAGAGAGAGAGAGAGAGAGAGAGACACAAGAGGGTGGGTTCTGAAGTGTGTGGAGATGGAATGGGTGTAGCAGCAGGTTGAACAGCAGAAAGGGCGCAGTGGGGAGGTGGAGCTGTCTGGCCAGCTGATGTCAAACCCCCAACATGATGAAGAATTAAAAAGCACTGGCAGTTCATTTGCCCTCTCACTCCTGGCCAGAGTCACTTTGTTATCTGTGTGTTTATTAAAGGGTCTCTGCTGATCACACACAACCAACGATCCTTTCAATAAATACAAATTTATTTTTTTATCAACATTAGAACAGTACACAAAACTAATTTACAAAGAGGTCTATTTGACTATTTACAGCAGGAGGACGCAGATGAGTGCACTTCCTGTGAGGAGGTGGAGATGTGGGCGTGTTCAACGACGGCTGGCCACGCTGCTCCTGATAGAGGAGGACGTGGCCCGCTCACGCTCTCGAGATACCTCCATCTCTATCTTGGCTTGGATCTTGTCCCAGTCCACCTCCACCTACAGGCACGCACGCGCCCACACACACACACACACACACACACACACACACACACACACACACACACACACACACACACACACACACACCCACACCCACACAGACATCGTGTTTGAGCAGTAATAATGGTATGAAAGGTGCATTCACTTCAGCTTGATGATTAACTGATTAAAGATGAAATAAGTAATGTGCAGGGGAGAATTACACGGTCATCTGTCCTCATTATTATACACAGCACCGATGTTTATTTACTCCACTATCATGCTGGAGTAAGGACTAAAGCACTAGCAGCATTCCCACTTAAGAGAAAGGATCCGGGGCCCCAGAGTGACCTTCACGCTAGGCTCCGCCCCCTCCTGTAGGCCACACCCCTTTGTGTATACTCCTGCTTTCATCTTTTCTGTCAGCTGTTTCAGGTTTGTTTCTCATTGTTTGGCATTTAGTTCCTGGTTCTCTGTGTTCTGATTGTGGGTTATTGTGTTTGTGATCGTGTGTTCTTTCTGTTGTTGTGGTCATAAGTTAGCCAAGGTCAGTGTTTATTCCTTCGTATGTCCTGGTCTGTACTCTATGGTCAGTATCGTATAGTTAAGTGCTTTATTAGTGTTCGTATCAGTTAGTCTTGCCTTCCCATTCTTGGTATGTTCTTCGGTTTAGGTTACTGATATGTTCCTTCCCGTATACGTGTATATGGCAGTCTGGTTTTGTTACTATTGTTATGTTCTGTTTTGTATCGCTTGTTAATTCATTTCCTGCTGTGTTATACCTGTGCCTTGTATTATGCTAACATCTTTTCAATTTACCATCGCAATAAATGCATTCCTATTTCTTAAATATACACGGAACTGAAGTCATTTCTGCAGATGAGTAATTACGAACAACATAACCGAAGAACCAGAGAAGCGGATTACCCCTTCAGAGTACTGCAGAAATCTTTTGTTGGTCTCTTTCTTGCCAAAGTCCTGCAGGAACTTCTGTCTGTGAGCGAGGACGGTGTCCACATGGGTTTTGTGCTTCACTGCTAATTCTAGAGCTCTGAGGGGACAGTGGTCTCAGCCAGGAACAGGCACTTTTAAACACACACACACACACACAAATTTGGAGACAGACAGACAGACAGAAACAGCATCTGACCTGTCCCAGTTGTAGAGGTTAATGTGGATCTGAATGGCCTGGTACACGAGGCCTGCCTGTAGTAGTGTAGCCTCACACTCCTGCACATGACCACTAAACAACAACATATGGGCCAGGGAAGACTCCTTAGAGGGCTGATCCTTTATGAAGGTTATATATTGCACCTTATCCACCTACAAGACACAAACACACACACACACACACACACACACACACACACACACACACACACACACACACACACACACACACACACACACACACCAGGAAAGACTCCTTAGAGGGCGGATCCTTTATGAAGGTTAAATACTGCATTGTATCTACCTACACCTACACCACACACACACACACACACACACACACACACCACAGAGCACATGAACACAGGAGACACACACACACACACTTACCTCTCCGATGGCAGCATAGGCTACCTCAGCTGTGGAAAGCTCCTTGCTGTTCACTGCCATGCCAGCCAGACACGCCCACAGGCCCTGGTCCTGCCAAAGACACGTGGGCACGGTCAGCTCACCTAGGGCTCCCACATCAGCGCTCCAGGCCACGCCCACGAGACACAACCCCATGACACAAGGCTCTGCTAACTACCCAGACCTGCTGAAATAGGAACAGCAACCTCCCAGGACGGGAAAGGAAGATGCGGTCTCTTCTACGTATGATGAAGAGGTGGACTCTCCTCCACGTGATGGAAACTTTACACAAGAGCTCCCATGAGAAGAGGGGAGGGGGGGGGGGGAGTGTAGTGGAAAGTTTGTATCACGTGTCCCGTTTTGTTTATATTCCCCCGTAACAAACAATAACAAGAAAAGCAGTAAAAGTGGGAGGAGCCATCAGGAAAGAGCAGAAATGAAGGAAGAGGCCTGTGTGTGGGGACTAGGGTGTAGGAAGAGGCCTGTGTGTGGGGACTAGGGTGTAGGAAGAGGCCTGTGTGTGGGCACTAGGGTGTAGGAAGAGGCCTGTGTGTGTGGGGACTAGGGTGCAGGAAGAGGCCTGTGTGTGGGGACTAGGGTGTAGGAAGAGGCCTGTGTGTGGGGACTAGGGTGCAGGAAGAGGCCTGTGTGTGGGCACTAGGGTGTAGGAAGAGGCCTGTGTGTGTGGGGACTAGGGTGCAGGAAGAGGCCTGTGTGTGTGGGGACTAGGGTGCAGGAAGAAGCCTGTGTGTGTGGGGACTAGGGTGTAGGAAGAGGCCTGTGTGTGGGGACTAGGGTGCAGGAAGAGGCCTGTGTGTGGGGACTAGGGTGCAGGAAGAGGCCTGTGTGTGGGGACTAGGGTGTAGGAAGAGGCCTGTGTGTGGGCACTAGGGTGTAGGAAGAGGCCTGTGTGTGTGGGGACTAGGGTGCAGGAAGAGGCCTGTGTGTGTGGGGACTAGGGTGTAGGAAGAGACCCGTGTGTGTGGGGACTAGGGTGCAGGAAGAGGCCTGTGTGTGGGGACTAGGGTGCAGGAAGAGGTCTGTGTGTGGGGACTAGGGTGTAGGAAGAGGCCTGTGTGTGTGGGGACTAGGGTGCAGGAAGAGGCCTGTGTGTGGGGACTAGGGTGCAGGAAGAGGTCTGTGTGTGGGGACTAGGGTGCAGGAAGAGGCCTGTGTGTGTGGGGACTAGGGTGCAGGAAGAGGCCTGTGTGTGTGGGGACTAGGGTGTAGGAAGAGGCCTGTGTGTGGGGACTAGGGTGCAGGAAGAGGCCTGTGTGTGTGGGCACTAGGGTGTAGGAAGAGGCCTGTGTGTGTGGGGACTAGGGTGCAGGAAGAGGCCTGTGTGTGGGGACTAGGGTGTAGGAAGAGGCCTGTGTGTGGGGACTAGGGTGTAGGAAGAGGCCTGTGTGTGTGGGGACTAGGGTGTAGGAAGAGGCCTGTGTGTGGGGACTAGGGTGCAGGAAGAGGTCTGTGTGTGGGGACTAGGGTGTAGGAAGAGGCCTGTGTGTGGGGACTAGGGTGTAGGAAGAGGCCTGTGTGTGGGGACTAGGGTGTAGGAAGAGGCCTGTGTGTGTGGGGACTAGGGTGTAGGAAGAGACCCGTGTGTGTGGGGACTAGGGTGCAGGAAGAGGTCTGTGTGTGGGCACTAGGGTATAGGAAGAGGCCTGTGTGTGTGGGGACTAGGGTGCAGGAAGAGGCCTGTGTGTGGGCACTAGGGTATAGGAAGAGGCCTGTGTGTGTGGGGACTAGGGTGAAGGATTTTTTAGACTTTGGATTTTAGCATATTAATTGGTTAATGCTAACCAACATTATTTAACTGACAAAAACCCTTTTGAGCTGCAAAAAACTTGAATTAGGACCCGTCCACGTCAGTCTGGATCATTTTGAAAATGTAGCCAGTTTTTATCTGAGTTGTGGTCTTCCATCCACACAAACACTGTGTTTTGGGTTACCAAAACCGAGCCTTTCAAAAACAGCTTCCAAATGTGCATTACATGGACAAAAGTATTAGGACACCTACAGCTTATATGAAATCTTTTTCTAAACCCGTAGGTATTAATATAGAGTTGGGCCCCATATAGAGTGTTCTGCACAACTTGAGGCTTTTGCATCAAAGCAACGATATACAGTTTTCAAATATAGTGGTAAAACTTTATTTTTAGTGGTCCTTTGTAGATTAATAGACTCATAACCAGAGTATCAGTAACATACCAACAGCACGTAAGTACCGAGACAGCACAGAGGAAATGGGCCTGCACTGGGAGGATGGGAAAAACACGGCAGAACCCCGGCGCTGACGATGGCCAACAACGTCAGAGCGCAGAGTATCAGTAACATATCAACAACACGTGAGTGCCATAGCAGCATAGACACATCCAAATACACTGAGGTAAATATCTTGAAATATTGTCTGTTGATTCATTACTGACATTAAGTAGATTTGACTGTTGATAGACTTTAATATCTTACTTACATTAAACACAACCTAACATAGCCTTACCCAAAAACAGCTACAAATATGAACTAGACTACAAATAAATTGAAAGCTACCAAATAAAGTTAAACACTGGTCAATAGAAGTTAAACATCTTTTCATAATCTACTGACTGTTTTCAGATGCTTCACTTCTGCTACACCACTGATGTTACTTAACCTTACTTAACTAACTAACTTAACTAAACTTTCATTGCAGATTTCAAAGAAAGGTGCCCAGCTGAAGGTTTATTTGTTCTGGTTTTGTGGATGTTGAGGACAACCAGGAGATGGAGCACACAATATTAGGAATTTTTGCCATAAAGAAGAAAGGTGTAGATCCCACAGATGAACTGGAAGATGTTGGAATAATAATCTAAGGTGTGGAAGTGCTACATGACCTTGGTAAGATTACAGATGCAGCTGCCATTTTATTTGGCCTTAAATCCTCACTGGACCCGAGCTACCCAACACACCTTAAGTACACATGTAAGGTTCTACAAAAACTTGTGATGGAACTGGATGGCTGAAATCTCTCAAGAAAGGCTCAAGTACTCAAAAACAAACTGTTGGAAGGGACAGTGTAGACACGACACTGCAAGTGAGTTTGGAGCCTTGTAGTGAAATGCTCACTCAGCTATGGTGAAGAAGAATTCTTGGAGTTGAGGCACTCTGCCAACTTAACAAAATCTTTTTGGATTCATGTGCTGAACTGATATGGTTATGTGTTTAAAGTAGTGACATGAACTTAGTTTCTAATGATGTCTGAATGTTTTAACGGACTTCAGAATGCTTGGAGAAAGAGGAAAAAAAACTTGAGGAATAGAGATTAACAGCAAATGGTGTGACTGAGAGGGCAGTCAAAGAGTTACTGAAAATATAGCAGGAATATGAGAGTGAGAGGAACCTTGTAAGAGGCATATGGTGATGCTAAGTGAGCCTGGAGTAAAAGTCACTAGCACCAAATTAACAAGATTTTACATTACTGTTTGTGATCTATTTAGCAACTCATGTTGGTTTAAACGTGTAGTACATGCTGGCTACGTGTGGGGCACATTATGAATTTTTATTTTTATTTTTTTTTACACCACTAAAGTGGCAAGGACAGAAAAAAGAGGAATTTGTTTGCTTTATTATGAATTTTAATTTATGTATTTCCTATGTCAGACCTGGGGATTGTACGGCCCGCGGGCCAGTCAGAGATAGGGGGCCAGATGTGAAATCAGTTGATAAGGGAGAAGTTAAAAGTAAATGTGTTTTGTTTTTAATTTTCGTTTGTCCGGTCAGTTCACTCATGCACTTTCGTTCAAACGTGTCAGCGAATGTTTTGGAAAGCTTTCAAGAAAGGAGCTCTTAGCTCTGTATGTCAGCTAACAGTAAAAAAGACTGATTGATACATAATGCAATTTTTAACAAGGAATGGATTTAAATATTCACTTACTGAAGTCAAATATAAAGCTGTGTGCATAGTTTGCAGAGAACAGTTTCAGGATTACAATTTGAATCGCCATTACGAGAGAAAACACGCAGAAAAATACAAGAACTAGACTGATGCATAACCGGCACGAGTGTTTTAAAATCTGTTAGCGAAACTGTAAAGGCAGCAAGGATTTGAGAGCAAGCACTGATCCAGTGATACCGCAGTCAGGACCAGCTGTGTGTGATATCCCACATTGCAAGAAACAGTAAGACATTCTCCAGTGGGGAGTTTGTCCAAGGAAGTTTGGTGGTCTTTGCAGTACTAATTAATTAAGTTGAATTAATTTTATAATTTTCTTTAGAAATTCACATTTTAAAACTTTGTTAAAACATGTAAGAGGATGTAAAATGTTGAATTATGTGGTAATTATCCTCCATTACTCTTTGTAGGACTCCATTACCCTTTATTATATTATTTTCAGTTCATGCAGCTGAAGAGGTTTTTGTAGTTTCACTGATGGTGATTTATTCACTGATTTACTTGATAGAAATAAAGCAAGTGTGATTTCAATTTACTGAAATTGTTGACCATCAGGTTTTGTAAGTCCACTTAATATTACTACCATTGTTACAATGAAAACCAAACAAAAAAAATCATTAGTGGCCACACTTGTTATGCCTATCTAGGCACAGACTTATTCATTAAAACTGAGCTAACCGTAATACCATCATCTTCGTTTTACTTAATACAGTCATGTTGGTTTTACAAGTCATTTGAAGCTTAATAGTATGATTTGATTACATCATTACATCTAAACCAGTAAGGTAGAACTTGTTGACAGAACTGGATAAAGTAAACCCAAATGATTTTTTGAGTGTAAGGTACAGGGGGAGGCCGGTGTGGGAGGAGAAGGAGGAGGGGAAAGAGAAAGAAAGAGTAGGAGCGGAGAAAGGACGAAGACAGAGGGAGGGAAAAGGCAGGAATGGGACTGAAAACTGTCCTTGAGGAGGAGTTTGATGAGGAGCCTTCCGTCATTAAACCACACGTGCACACACACACACACACACACACACACACACACACACACACACACACACACACACACACACACACACACACACACACACAGTCTGTCTCCAGGCTGACAGTTGTGTCATAAACAACACGCTCGTAGTCTTCCCTCACCCAGCATCTGGAGAAACGGCTCTCCGAGGCCTTCGCCCACACAGCTGCCCAGGAAGACGCGCTCACACTACTCCCGACCACATCTGGGGCCGTAAGCCCAGCCAATCAGCACACAGCCATGAGTCAGCTGTTAGGCTCCGCCCAGCGGCACGTTGCAGGCGTCATAGCGGCCGCCTTGTGCAGTAAAACTCCCCTACCAAACCCCAACAGGACCACCTCCGCCCTCCTGTGACACCCCCACCCCACCCCCCCACACGCCATTCTCACTCCCTGTCCGGGAAAGGCCACATCACTGCTCTGCTTACCAGAAACACAGGAACCCCCCCCCCCCCACATCACTGCTCTGCTTACCAGAAACACAGGAACCACCCCCCCCCCCCCCCCCACATCCTGTCTCTGCTGGTCATGTCCCCACCCCACACCGGTCTCTGCAGGCTGTGCACCCTGCACTCCGGGGGCCCGCGGCGTCTCCACAGCTGTAGGCCGGGCACAACAGAACTAAGATACACAGCCACGGGTACCACACACAGGCCTGAGAGAGAAGACAACTCACACCACACACAGGCCTGAGAGAGAAGACAACTCACACCACACACAGGCCTGTGAGAAGACAACTTACACCACACACAGGCCTGAGAGAAGACAATTCACACCACACACAGGCCTGAGAGAGAAGACAACTCACACCACACACAGGCCTGTGAGAAGACAACTCACACCACACACAGGCCTGTGAGAAGGTAACAACTCACACCACACACAGTCTTGTGAGAAGGTAACAACTTACACCACACACAGTCCTGAAAGAAGACAACAACTCACACCACACACAGTCCTGTGAGAGAAGACAACGACTCACACCACACACATGCCAGCAAGCAGAGAAACCAAATGTACCTGGGCCTGGGACCATAAACAACAACAACAAACATCAAACAACAACAATGATGGCACAGGTAAAATAGAACAGAGAGAGAGGGGGCGGGGCAAGAGTTGGCTCCTCCTTAGAGACCTGTTAAAGACGCACACACGTACGCACACATGCATGCGAGGCACACACTCTTCTCTGTGAGTAAGGTCTACGCTGAGGGGGTCTTGCAGGGGGTCCTGGGGCCTGCTGCCCTTACAACTCCCAATGTGCAGGCAATTAGGCCCCCACTAATGAGACACACACACACACACACACACACACACACACACACACACACACACACACACACACACACACACACACACACAGTTACCTTGGCGAAGCGACAGAGGCGGAGTGCATCCTCCCAGCGGGCGGAGGCTGTGTAGTCGTGTAGCAGGGCGGGGTACGGGGACACCGTGGAATAGACCAGCGATCCATCGGCCCTCCTGACAGTCACCTGCCCCCCGGTGTAGTTCAGGATGTGGGGCGCACGAGTGAACTCGCTGCAGGACGACAGCTTCGTGTTACGGCCGGAGAACACGCAGACCGTACGCACGCACATTATACACGCAGACCGTACGCACGCAGACCTTACGCACGCACATTATACACACAGACCGTACGCACGCAGACCGTATGCACGCACATTATACACGCAGACCGTACGCACGCAGACCTTACGCACGCACATTATACACGCAGAGCGTACGCACGCAGACCGTACGCACGCACATTATACACGCAGACCGTACGCACGCACATTATACACGCAGACCTTACGCACGCACATTATACACGCGAAGACCGTACGCACGCACATTATACACGCAGACCGTACGCACGCACATTATACACGCGAAGACCGTACGCACGCACATTATACACGCAGACCTTAAGCACGCACATTATACACGTAGACCTTACGCACGCACATTATACAGGCAGACCTTATACACGCACATTATACACGCGAAGACCTTACACATGCACATTATACAGGCAGACCTTACGCACGCACATTATACAGGCAGACCTTACGCACACACATTATACACACAGACCTTACACACGCAGACCTTACGCACGCACATTATACACGCAGACCTTACGCACGTACATTATACACACGCAGACCTTACGCACGCACATTATACACGCAGACCTTATGCATACAGACCATACGCATGCACATTATACGTTCAGACTCTACAAGTACAGACTGCACACACGCAGATATGGCCGTAGACCTTTTAAATCACCCCTCGCTACAAACAGCATAACTCATGGCTTAGCACACGATAAGGCATTATGGGAAAATGCTGGTTTATTAGCACTGAGTACCCAGCCTCAGGAAGCCAGCGTTTAACCTTTGGGAGAGACCCCATTGATTAATCGAAGTCTCTTTAAATAGCTGGACAACAGAGTGGTGATCGCAAACTTTTTCCATTTTAATTATATCTGCCTGTTTCTGCCTGTCTCAGCATTGACCTATAACGGCAATGCCACAGCATTCCATATATTTATGTGTGTGTGTGTGTGTGTGTGTGTGTGCGTGTGTGTGTGTGTGTACGTGCGTGTCACACCTGCCATCCTTGGTGTAGAGTGTTTTGGGAAGCAGGTTCTTGTCCACGAACACGACGTTGGGGTAATACCACACAGTGAACTGGGCATCTTGGATGCCACACAGGATGTTGGTAGAGTCGTTCCAGGCCATGGTGTGAACCATAGTGCCTGAAGAACAGAAATGGAAAAAGAGTGAGAGAGAGAAACAGACCGAGAGACATAGACGTAGAGAGAGAGATTAACAAGGAAGAAAGAATGATCTAGTGGCCAGACAGAGGCCTGTGAAACAAATGGCAATGCATAGTTGAGGAGGCGAAACAGCCCTGACCCCCGAGCGAGGGAGCACAGGTTGGAGATGTGGGTCGCTGCTCCACGGCACCCTCTGAAGGCCTCACCCAGCTTGTGCAGGGTCTGCTCTCTGCCCAGCCTGCGCACCGCGGCCACGTAGAGGTCACGGTTCTTGTCGATCAGAGCGATCTTCCTGTCGCTGGAGGGTCCACACTGGTCAAGGGCGATCTCCATCACCTCCATCTGAGGGGTGGAGGGGCACGGAGAGAGGGAGGGAGACGGAGAGAGAGAAAACGGTCATGTTCAGCAGGATCGTGTCTTCTAACTGCCAGAACTGGAGAACACCCTTCCTCTAAATAATGCAGATTTAGCAGTCTGAGGTTCCTGAAAAGAATCCCAACAGGTTCTCAAAGCGAACACAGACGATTCCCTAACAGCCTACAATGGAGCGTGCAGAGTTGATCCTGTGTGTCGGCAGCCTGGTGGATTTAGTGCCTGTCTAGGCTTGACACGCTCTGAACCCAGCTCGGCCCAGCCCGGGCCCCAAGTGTGTGTGGTGAACCCAGCCAGCTGTGGTGTGTGTGTGTGTGTGTGTGTGTGTGTGTGTGTGTGTGTGTGTGTGTGTGTGTGTGTGAGAAACATAGGACATTGTGCAGATTGAACCACTTGTCAACCACAAGCAATTTTACACATGGAGTGTGCAGTGTGCAGCACCTAATCCATATATTAGTTCAGCATCTATCAACACATATCAAACAGGACATTCCTGCATGATGGGGGGGGGGGGGGGGGGGGCTTTGGGTTAAAAACTAAGTGTCATCTACAAAGTGTTGGGCCGCACCTGCATGTTCAAATATCAGGCTTCGCTTTAGGGGGCTTTGAAAACTCTCTCACACACACACACACACACACACACAGTGGGGGGTGAGAGTGTGTGTACGCGCGTGTGTTTCTGCAAACCACTAACTCATTCAAACATTCTGCTATTACTGATCTGGCAGCAAACACCGTTACACATTAAATAAATGAGCATAAAATCCTGACACACACACACACACACACAAACACACACACGCACACACACACACGGCAAGCCCGAGCTGTTGTGCAGGCAGTCCATAACTGTGACAGACAGCACACACACCCTCAGGGGCGTCACTGTGATCCTGCGTTATAGAGGTGGAGCTGGGTGTTCCTGAGCATGGGGGGGGGGGGGGGGGGGGGCGTCTGTGTTTACAGGACAAACCCAGTGGACTCCAGCTTCACCACTCCTGAGGAGGGGGCCACATACACACATGCTGGTTAGCACCAGACCCCCCCAAACGCCTTAAGACGCTTCCAGACTCCTCTAGACCCCTGACCTCCATCTTCAATGCAATCTGGCTCCAATTCGTGACATGTACTGATGGCTATTTAACGACGCTTGCTCCCCATGCTGGGGAAATCCCTGTATGGATACGGTAGTGGCTGCTGTCAGCTATCACACTCTGGAATTTCTGATCACAGTGTAGAGATGAGTGGCGGTGAGACTGCGTGGAGACGGCCAGCTTGTGCTGTGTGTGTGTGTGTGTGTGTGTGTGTGTGTGTGTGTGTGTGTGTGTGTGTCAGAAGGAAGAGAAAAGCAGGATTTACCTTGTGGGTTAAAGGTTTGCCGTCACCGATGGCTTTTCCCGTTTGAGCATCAAACAGAAAGACCACTGGAAAAGAATAAATCAGAAATATCTGATTCTGTGCTATGTGCATAAATTATTCCAGTATCATGCTAATTATCACAGAAATGGAGATGGGTTTTGATGCTCTTTTTATCATTTCTCACTAGCTCAAAACCTTAAGCACAGTGAATGGTGAAAACCTGCAGACTGCGCTACTCTGTGCTTCAACACAGCCTGCAGACATTTGACTGCAGTCCCACAGCGACATTCAGCACAGAGACGCGGTGGCTGGTGCCTTCGTATCACAACACGGGGGGACAACTGACGTCATTCGTGGTGACGGTCTGATTTAGCGGTGGGATCGAGTCATTTATTGGCTCAGACACTCACAGGGGCTGAAATGTGATACCTGTCAGTAGAGGCCACATGAGCATAGACTAATCCAAGCCTGCATTAGTGACCAGTCAGTTAACGATGTGCCATGTAAACGGGGCCATGTGACCGACATGTCAGAACATGACGTTCCTTAACGGGGGCTAGGGGTGGCGTTGGACCAGAAACGATTTGGTGGTGGGTAACTCTGCCCGTGAACATGCGAGACCTTTCTCGTCGCTCTTGTCCCGTATGGCAATGGTGTCGTTGCTCAGCGAGACAGACTGCACACTCAGGACGTTTGTCCTCATGCCGGGAAACTTGGGGGCGGAGACCAGGCGTCCGTCGTACGAGTACACGTAGATGCCTCCACCGTCCGCCAGCAGAAAGTGCCTAAGCAGAGAGAGATAGGGAGAGGAAGAAGAGTGGGTGGAGTCAGAGGAAAGAATGGAACCCCGGGCAGAACCAAGGACGGAACCCAGGGTAGAACCAAGGACGGAACCCAGGGTAGAACAAAGGACAGAACCCAGGGTAGAACCAAGGACGGAACCCAGGGTAGAACCAAGGACGGAACCCAGGGTAGAACAAAGGACAGAACCCAGGGTAGAACCAAGGACGGAACCCAGGGCAGAACAAAGGACGGAACCCAGGGCAGAACAAAGGACGGAACCCAGGGCGGAACAAAGGACGGAACCCAGGGCGGAACAAAGGACGGAACCCAGGGCGGAACAAAGGACGGAACCCAGGGCGGAACAAAGGACGGAACCCAGGGCAGAACAAAGGACGGAACCCAGGGTAGAACCAAGGACGGAACCCAGGGCAGAACAAAGGACGGAACCCAGGGTAGAACAAAGGACGGAACCCAGGGCGGAACAAAGGACGGAACCCAGGGCGGAACAAAGGACGGAACCCAGGGCAGAACAAAGGACGGAACACAGGGCGGGACAAAGGACGGAACCCAGGGTAGAACAAAGGACAGAACCCAGGGTAGAACCAAGGACGGAACCCAGGGCAGAACAAAGGACGGAACCCAGGGCAGAACAAAGGACGGAACCCAGGGTAGAACCAAGGACGGAACCCAGGGCAGAACAAAGGACGGAACCCAGGGTAGAACAAAGGACGGAACCCAGGGCGGAACAAAGGACGGAACCCAGGGCAGAACAAAGGACGGAACCCAGGGCAGAACAAAGGACGGAACCCAGGGCGGAACAAAGGACGGAACCCAGGGCAGAACAAAGGACAGAACCCAGGGCGGGACAAAGGACAGAACCCAGGGGCTCACCATTCAGCGCAGGCATAATTGAGCCTTTCGAAACAAAACAAACTCACTAAACAAACACAAAGGGACGGAGGTCTATAATTTGTGCCGTTGTTGTAAAGCTTCACAACTGTTGCAAAGTGTTTTTCCTCTGAACGGAGGAGAACAATGAAGCCAAACCAGCAATCGCTTTCCCTCCAAACGAGGTTTCATAAACGAGGGAAGAAAAGGCCTCAGCCATCCAAGAGCATTTTGATGAACAATAAGGTTGGAAAAATGTAACCATCAGAGGCAGTGACTAATGGAGATCACTCTACCACATGAGCAGGGCTCTCTGGGTTCAAACGGGCTTTGTTGCTGTCTAACACTGCACAGATTTGGCAGGTGTGTGACACGGGAGTCCTGGCTGCAGGAAACGGAGCTACACACACATTACTACAAGGGAACTACACAGTACACACAATAGGGGCAGATCGATATATTGGTTGGTCCGATATATTGGTCGGCCCCTTTTATCAATGATATAGACAAATATCAGTTACTGGTTCCCAAAATTTTTGACAAAGCTGGTTCTCCTGGCCATTGAGAGACAGAGAGAGAGAGAAAGAGGGGGATACGAGTTAGAGAAAGAGAGAGAGAGAGAGAGAGAGAGAGAGAGAGAGAGAGAGAGAGAGAGAGCAGCGTACCTCTCGGCCTGGCGGATCAGGCTCACCGTGCCCTCCTTCAGGTCGAAGATGAGTGGGGTGTTCCAGTTTTTCGTGCTAGGGGAGAACCACACGAGAAGCATCAGAACAGCGTTCCATCCCGTCCCGGATCAGAACCTCAGAAGGACGAGGAGTGGAGTGTGGACCAGGAGTAGTGATGCAGGGGGAGAAAGGAGATCAGAGAGGGGGGCACACACGCACACGCACACACACACACACACACACACACACACACACACACACACACACACACACACACACACACACACACCTGTAGATGGAGCACTGCAGAGAGGTCACGACCACCAGGTGGCCATGAGCCAGCGATGCTTTAATCACACGATCCCTGAACTCCAGGATGTCCACCGCGTCGTTAAGCACGTTCCTCACCTAAAAAACACGTGTACACACACACACACACACACACACACACACACACACACACACACACACACACACACACACGAAGTAACATGCATGGCCTTGTGCATGCAATGTTCAAATGAGTTCAAATACACCCAAAAATAAATTCAGAAAACAGATTTCATTTTGACAAATTGTTACTGCCTAAAAAAAGAAATCTGTATGCGCATTATTTTCAGCCATTCAAATATATTTTTCCCCCAAAAGCCCAGATGAACAGTGCAGATCTATGTGTGGAGAATTTTTAACCCCCTCATTCAACCAAATTACAACAACTAAGACATGCAAAATCTACAAATAGACACAGACAACCACAGGGCAGTACATTTAGCCAGCTGATTCGTAAACTGTTGACAGATGTGCCCCCCCCCTCCCCGTGTGTGAGCAAGAAGCAGGAACAGAGAAAGCTGGATAGAAAATAGCTGAAGACACAGGGCTGGTTGTTTTTTTGCAAATTCAGCAAGGGCTATCTATAACAAGTGTGTGTGTGTGTGTGTGTGTGTGTGTGTGTGTGTGTGTGTGTGAGAGAGAGAGAGAGAGAATGTGCACTCAAGAGCATAGGTGCACACAAAATGCGCAAAAAAGCCTTGTGGTTGGTTGAGTTTAAACACGTGCCAGTGGTGGAGGCCTGGAGACAAGCTAACCATTGTCACTGAGCTACAGTCAATGGCACACATCACAAAACACAGGGCTACTCGCTGACACCTGGGAAACACACACACACATGCACACACGTGGTTTTATATATATATATATACACATACACACACACACACACCCGTGCATGCAGCTTAGTACAACTTCTCTCTCAAGACTCTCTACGTGGACCAGTTCTTTTCTATGACTGGGTCCAGTCAAGCATGTAAACTTTGCTCAATGAGACAAGTGTGTATGTGTGTGTCCTCGGATCCATAATCACCTTCCAGGTCCTTTATTTTAACACTACATATTACAAGAATACAGTCAATAAGTAATGTTACGTGTTACGTGTTATCATCAACACTGATATTGGTAACAGCAACTAACTAATCATTAAAATGCAACTGGTTGTTTTCAACCAGATAGAAAACATAAAACCCACCACCCCGTACCACCCGTCAGTATCAATGAAAGTGCATTTGTTGCCAAATAATCTGTATCTGTGGGTTCTTATATGAGTATCAGTGCTATGGTGGTCTGACTGAGCGCCAGGGTCGGCTCCCCAGGGTCAGCTCCCTGCCCCGGCCCGCCCCAGTCTCCCGAGCCCGTGTCCAGGTTCTACGGGCAGGCTCCAGCTTGGTGGGCCCGATCGCGTACCTGCACGGTGCGGCGTTTGGTGAGCGTGACCTCAAAGTTCCTCCACTCCCATCGCTGCTCCACGATGTGGGCAAAGACGACATGGCCGTTGCCACACGCCCCCGCCAGCTGGGTGCCATCGGCAGACCAGACCAGGCCGAACAAGCTGCCCGTGCTGGGCTTCTCCAGAGCGTGAGACCACTGCGCAGAGAGAGGGAGGCACGGAGAGAAGGAGAGAGGGAAAAAGTGTGAAAATAAGTCCAAATCTGTCCCAGACATCACGGTCTTAAATAATGTTCCCAACATGCATTTTCACAAGGTACCTTCAGATCTATAAGAGAGAGTGAATGACCTGTGAGAGGCCAGGGGTCTTATAGTAAAGGGAGAGTGCACAGTGTTAGCGTTAACACCAGAGAGCTCTGTAGGCAGCAGTGGCCTCTGGGATGCAGTTTTTTTTTTCCAGAGTCCTGCAATCAATCCTGCCCACTCCCTTTCTGCTGCGCTCGTTTACGAGACACACCCAGACGGGGCGCACTTGCGTGTGCGAGAGAGAAAGTCCGCTTCAGGGTCGTGTCTCAGAAGAGCATGCATTTGTATGGGCCAGAGGAGCAGCCATTTACATGTTTAACCCACTCCACAACACAGGCCTTCAAAAACACTCAAGCCTGCCTCTCTTTCTCTCCCATGCCCGGGCGACAGGGTGTGAACGGCCAGGGTTTGTTCTGACCTTTGGGGTCATCCGCCGTGAGGCACAGAGCTTCCTGGGCCTTCACTCTCCGAGGGTGTTTGGGCGAGTTCGACAGACACTTGTGTAATTGCGGTTTTTACAGGTTCTATTTAGAGGTTTAGGTGTGCACAAGCGTAGGAAGGAGCAGTTTCACAGCAGCAGTGCAGAGCGTAGACGAGGAGTGTGAGTGGGGAGGAGGCCCAGCCCATATTGCGCCATTATCATCAGCAGCTTTTAACAGATGCCCCTTTCATGTTTCTCTCGTAGATGTAGACTTGGCGTGATTCAAACGCAGCCAGTAGTCCAGCTGAGCGTCCGTGACTTCACAGCAGCCGAGTAACAAAGGCGCAAACAGGCCGCGTGCATCACAAACGGGGTCTTTCTGGAACGCTCCTGCAGAATTTTCCATCGCTCCCTTTACAGACTGACTCTCCACAATACTCACATACACTTGTGTTCTCTCATCTTTCTTTTCCGTGTCGTTCCCTCATCTGCCCCCCCCCTCGCGCTTTTTACCCCTCTCTCCCTCTCTTTTTCTGGAACAATCCTCCTCTCTGTAGTCGCCGTGATGGCATTCCCCCACGTGCCCTCCGTCCGCAAAAACGCCGCCGACTTCCCTCCCGTGACCCTTGACCTTGCCGCATCGGCCCCGCCCGCTGCGTTTTGTTTATTCTTTACGTTGTGCGTGCAGGTGGCTTGGCGACGTCCACCGGGGGGAATGAGGGAAGAGCGAAATTAAGAAAGTAATAACACATCGGCTCGAAGATCGCCAGCGTCCCAGCTGCCCACGCACAAGGAGGAGACTGTCTCTAGCCGGGATCATGAGGCAAAGTGTTATTTCCGCCCCAGTCAATCAGACCGAAAGGCTGCAGACCGCAGGCTCAACTGGAGGCGTTTGATGGCCACGCCCAGTGGCTCTATTTACAGCCCGGCGCTGGCGAAAATAGAAGCTTTGCTTAGGTCAACATCTGTAGGTGCATATCAGGACCTGAAATAGCCCAGAAAGCGTCTCTTCATCCGGGCCGGACAGGCCCTCTTTGAAGGCTCACCCCAGAGCTCTCCTGCTGACACCTCCACTCTCTCTCTCTCTCTCTCTCTCTCTCTCCACCTGCTTACACATAAATCCTGCACTCAGAAATCACTTTTTTTTGCGGTAGCAGTCGGGTTGGGGAGGCCGGCGAAGATAAACAACTACGGCCGTGCGCAGGGGCGGTGCTGAGCTTTGAAGTTCTCTTTCATATACCTTTTTCAAAACATGGCTGTAGTTGGGCCTGTTCCACTGACCCCAGAACGAAGGCATTTAAAAATAATGGCACTCTGCGATCTATTCTAGTGCGAGCAAGGCGGGGCTTTAGGGCTCCCTGGAGGAGAACGAGCACTACGGGCCGGGCTTGATGTACACAGCAGAACAGAACGGGCCAAGGCACACGACAGTGGGGCGAGCAGCGCTTCTTGGATTCACGCTCACCTAATGCTTTTAACACACTGAGCCATTAGACTCCAGCAGCAGGAGGTGTGTGTGTGTGTGTGTGTGTGTGAAGGACACGGTAGAGTGAGTGTATGTGAGTGCCTGTGTCACCACTGCTAGAGCCAAGAGCAGAGCCAGCGTTTACAAGGCGCGGAGACACCACATCCATCACTGCCAGTGCAGCTTGGTCATTGGCCACGCGTGTATATTTAAGTCCTCCGTACGTCCATGTGAGCAGCAGAGCTCCCATGGGCCTGTGTGGCAGGGTGGGGTGGGTGAAGGACTCTAGGGGACCACGTGCTGGGTTCTGTTGCACATGAGGAAAATGGCATCAGTGCTGTGCAGGGAACAGCCTGCAGAGAGCCAGCGCTCCAGCCCAAAAAATACAATTAGCATAGTGTCCCCGCATGACCCTGTGAAACCCCGCATGACCCCGCATAACCCCACACTGCCCCTCATGGCCCTGCATGACCCCATGCTACCCCTCATGACCCCGCATAATCCCGCATAACCCCACACTACCCCGCATAACCCCACACCAGTCTGGCTCGCCCTCAGTCTCCCCCTGATGTAACACTGTGTGTGAACGTGTCTCTCCCAGATCACATGGATCTGCTGTTTTCTTCTGATAAATCCATCAGACATATTTCACACACACACACTTAGAGAGAGAGAGAGAGAGAGAGCAAGAGAGAGAGCGAGAGGAAGAGAGAGAGAGCGAGAGAGAGACAGAGAGATAGATTTTTTAAACATATCCCCATAAACAGTGAAGAGTATCTGAGTCATGAGTAATCATGTCACATTTGTAATGTCCATGCACTTTGCCTGGATTTGTGTTTATTGCAGGTGAATTTAATATGTGGTAAAATGAGGGGGAGGGGGGTGAGTGAGAGTGAGAGAGAGAGAGTGAGAAACCCAGTAAAAGTTTAAGAATAGGAGGCACCAGTAAAATGTGGTATTCAGATCAGGGGCCATTGAGAGGGGGCCAGCCAGGACCCCAGTGAGGTTGGGGAGGAAGAGTAGATCCATGCAGGCGATGGGAAACAGCCTGAACATAGCATCACGTCAGTCTTGATATTTCCACTCTGGGCACGTGTGTACCACAGCTCCCCAGTGATCACTAGTGTGTGTGTGTGTGTGTGTGTTCTAGGAATATTTCTAGGAACGGCCTGAACATGGCAGAACCTTCATTCAGACCATGGCTTCCACCTAACAGAACCATCTCCACTATCTTCCTCGTACTAGTACAGCTAAACACATTCCCTTACAGAACGGCCATAAATCCTTAACCGTTTACCGTGATACATAAATAAAATAAAGCAAGAGAGGATCATTCAGCTGCTATGACAAAGCAGACTTGGACCAAGAGTTGGGGGAACTTTACTGAGAGCAGCAGGACGGGGCCAGAGGCAAAAATCAGAAACCAGACAGGCCCGAGTCCAAGAAACCAGAAGTCAAATGAGTACAGAACAAAAGGGGCAAGGCACCGATCCAAAAATACAGAAGGTAGGCCAAAGGTCAATATCCAGAGAATCAGAGACAATAAACGGCCTGGTATACAGGCTGTGAAAAGTTGGCAATGCTTTGCAAGTTCTGTGAGTTCCTGGAAACCTTATATAGTGCATTAATGAAACTGATGGGATGCAGATGGGTGTGATGAGTAACCATGGAGACCACTAGTATTCCAGGGATGTGGACCTCTGGTGGCCAGAAATGTGCATGGCAGACTCTTCCACGAGAGCAGCCCCTGGTCAAGATTGGCTCCAGCCGACAAAAATGAGGAACACTGGGGATGGCCAGGACGCTGTGGAGCTGGTCTGGTCTGGTCTGGTCTGGTCTGGTCTGGTCTGTAACCAGGGTGGAAGTCAGAGATGAGGGACGGACCAAACACCAGAAGCACCTCTTTGAACAACACTTTAGCTGATTCTAATGCTGTGGATAATCACCAGAACAATTATCTGCAGAGCGATTCATCTGCAGGCTTTAGCAAACATGTTGATGGCAACTAAAACGACAAAGTGTCCGTGTGAAGCGGTTAAAGTCATGATAAAATCCATCGCAATATGTGACCATGGCTGGTTGGGCACTGTTAGTGGGGCAAACAGTCCAGTGGGTAGCTGTTGGGGAACCTTACACAATTCTACAAAGGCCTTACTGTCACTGTACATAGATGGCCACCAGAATTTGTTCTGTAAGAGCAACAGGGTGTGATCAGTGCACTCGCTGTATAAGGTCTGATCAAACTCCGCTCAGAGCACTGGTTTCAGTACTGGGACAGTTTGAGGGCGTTGGTTTCATATACTGCTCTTGCCTAATAGTTCTCATGGTATCCCAACAAACTGGGACTACAAACACTAAATATGTCTGTAGGTTGTGCAGAGTTCTGCTTGTGTTCATATATATGTGATTTTTGGAGTTATGGATAAAAAAAAGGTCCAGATAGGGCTTGTTTGGAATTGAGAGGTTTTGCTGCCTTAATATAGTCCAAGATTTGGTGGTCAGTGAACATAATATAGTCCAAGATTTTGGTGGTCAAGATTTTGGTGGTCATTTTTGGCAGATAGCTCAGACCTTAGGTCCGGATCCGCGGTGGCGAACGAAAGTTGTTGAGCGGGGGGGGGGGGGGGGGGGGGGGGCGCGAACGTAACACTCAAATGGGTGGTGAACGTAACACTCGTCTGAAAATAAATTCTCCGGTTTAAAATATAGTCTCCCGCGGTCCGCCATTTGGTGATACCTGTTCTAAAGTATCTTCTACTCTAACCAATACTACCGTTCTTCTAAAGTATCATCTACTCTAACCAATACTGCCATTCTTCTAAAGCATCTTCTACTCTAACCAATACTGCCATTCTTCTAAAGCATCTTCTACTCTAACTAATACTGCCGTTCTTCTAAAGTGTCTTTCTTCTCTAACCAATACTACGGTTCTTCTAAAGTATCTTCTACTCTAACCAATACTACCGTTCTTCTAAAGCGTCTTCTACTCTAACCAATACTGCCTTTCTTCTAAAGCATCTTCTACTCTAACTAATACTGCCGTTCTTCTAAAGCATCTTTTACTCTAACCATTACCAATACTGCCGTTCTTCTAAAGTGTCTTCTACTCTAACCAATACTGCCTTTCTTCTAAAGCATCTTCTACTCTAACCAATACTGCCGTACTTCTAAAGTGTCTTCTACTCTAACCAATACTGCCGTAATTCTAAAACGTCTTCTACTCTAACCAATACTGCCGTTCTTCTGAAGCGTCTTTCTTCTCTAACCAATACTACGGTTCTTCTAAAGTATCTTCTACTCTAACCAATACTACCGTTCTTCTAAAGCGTCTTCTACTCTAACCAATACTGCCTTTCTTCTAAAGCATCTTTTACTCTAACCATTACCAATACTGCCGTTCTTCTAAAGTGTCTTCTACTCCAACCAATACTGCCTTTCTTCTAAAGCATCTTCTACTCTAACCAATACTGCCGTACTTCTAAAGTGTCTTCTACTCTAACCAATACTGCCGTAATTCTAAAGCGTCTTCTACTCTAACCAATACTGCCGTTCTTCTAAAGCGTCTTCTACTCTAACCAATACTGCCGTTCTTCTGAAGCGTCTTTCAAAAGTATCCACCATCAGGCCTAGATGAGGGCTAGATCAGCAAGTCTTTTGCTACCTCCAACCTTTTCATTTTGAAAAATCCTGTTTTTAACTATTAATCTATGAGGAGTAAAACTCATACAAGATGACAAATGTTTAACTCACTCACACTAACATAACTAGCTTCCTCGTTCGTTTCTGTTGGAGCGAGTTTGTATGAATGATGAACTTATGGGCAGTGCTTGGAAGAGGTTCCTTGGCATTGAGACATACACAGCCCCAATATCTGTCTCTGAAGCATCCACCTCAAGCCCAAAATGAAGAACGGGGTCCAGGGGGTGGTGAAATCCTCCGTAAGCACAGAGAACACCGTATGCAGGGAGAGTTGCACCATACGCTGTGAGATTTCCCCTTTAGAAGATCAGTGGGTGGTGCAGCCAGGGAGCTGAATCCTCAAAAGAAGCGATGGTAAAAATTGCTGAAGCTTAAATCTCTGAAGATCTTTTATTGTGCAAGATTACAGGCAGGTACTCACTGCTCTCATTTTGTTATATTTAATGAAAAAAACCCTTGTGCAGTCCCGGAAATCTACCATTATGCTGTGAAAGTTCTGAGGCGCAGTAGAACCCATTTGTTAAACGTGTCAAGAGAGACATTTTTGACAAATGGTTGGAACACCATATGGCATAACCAGGTATATATGTCCGGAAGTAGCGACGAAGGTGGTTCTCTGTTCAGGTAAACCCTATCTTAGGACGAGTTGTGCCCAGCATTATGTCCAACACGCAGTCGCAAGGTCAGTGAGGAGGGAGTGTAGCTGCCTTTCATTTGAACAGTAGCTGTCAGCCAGATCTGTATACTCTGAGGGCAGAACTATATTTCAGGAGCTCCCCAAGCTTTCCACAGTTGTGGCACATACACTCCAGAACATTTTTTTCATGGGGCAGTCATGGTCTGGTGGTAGGGAACTGGTCTTGTGACCGGAGGGTCATGGGTTTGATTCCCAGACCTAACCCCAACTGCTCCCCGGGCGCAGGGCTAGGGCTGCCCACCGCTCTGGGCACGTGTGCACCACAGCCCCCTAGTAATCACTAGTGTGTGTTCTAATTGCACAGATGGGTAAAAGCGGAGGACAAATTTCCATTGCAGTGAAAAAAAAATCACAATTGACAAATATGGGACATTCACATTAGCCCTGATTGACTCGGGCAACAGGAAACTTTATTGATCAGTACCTGGCTTACAAACAGGGTATCCTGCTTGCTATACAATAATCCCCCATAACGGTCAAGGGAATTGATGGTCCATCTCCTTGGTTCAAGAAGTGCATTCTACCATTCTTCTTAAAATCGGGGTTTTACACTCCAAACCTTTCCCCTGCTGGCAACTAAATCCTTAGACAAGCCCTGACTTAGACAAGGTTACCTTTGATTAGCTAAACATGACCTTGGTTTCATGCAGCGAGTGTAGCAGCCCATGACCCAATGCAATCATCCCTCTGTGGACCAGGAAAAACCAGGGTCATGTTTAGCTAATCAGACTGTAATGTTCTTGTTGACCCCTGTTCCTTTCCTCAGAGGTAAAGTGTGCTCTACCTTTCCATAGCCTCAGACTCACACAGGGTTGCAAGTTCCTCCGAGTGTGTGGAGTGACTCTGGAGGGTTTATATGGCCCTCATGAGGTCATCCAGGAAAATGAATATTTGAATAAGCTCTGTAAGCAACAACTGATAATCCTTGCAAGAAAGTTCGAACTTTAATGCATGGCCGAACCCATGGTATTAATCTGTAGAGTCCTTCATTCTCTGCACAGTGAGAGTATATACCACGGTGGCATTCTCGGCAGCAGGCATGGCAGAGTTGGAGCAGTTGCTCTCCTGAGCCCTTACCACTTTGGGAATGGTCAGTCACCTCCCAAAACAGCTTCTCAAAATGAGTCTGCATCTCTGGGGTCTGAACTTCCCAAAAAGCAACAGACCAATTAAGGGCTAATTTCTGGTGAGAAGAGAACTAATGAAAGCAATTTTAGAAGGGTAGAAAAGGAAAACGTTCCTGGGCTGCACCCGAAGTACAGGCCGCACGGTAGCCAAAAACCCTTTACTTGACCATGAACCCCATTGAACTTGTCAGGTAGGACTAGACTTATGGGTAAGCTTATGGTTTCACTAGCAGGGACAGAGACTGCTCTGCTAAACAGGCAGAGGTGGGGTGGGGTGGGGGTTGGTTCCCAAACTACTACATTGGGCTTGGATCAGCTACGTTTCCGGTATCCCTCCTGTATCCATGGGTGGTAAAGCATTCTGTGACAAAGCAGACTCAAGACATAAAGTTAGGATCCATCAACAGGACAACTTCACTGAGAGCAATAGGAGAGGCCTATAAGGCCTAAAAAAAACCTATGAGTCCAAGAAACCAGAAGTCGGATGAGCACAGAACGAAAGGGGTAAGGCAACGATACAAAAATGCAGGTAGGCCAAAGGTCAATATCCAGAGAATCAGAGACAATAAACAGCCTGGTATACAGGCTGTGAAAAGTTGGCAATGCTTTGACAGTTCTATGAGTTCCTCCAAACCTTATATAGTGCATTAATGAAACTGATAGGATGTAGGTGGGTGTGATGAGTAACCATGGAGACCACTAGTACTCCAGGGATGAGGACCTCTGGTGGCCAGAAACCTGCATGGCAGACTCTTCTCTGACAGCTGCAGATATGACGACAAGTTTTAATATAAACGAAAGGACCAATAGGATGTGCCTGGCCAACAACCGGGTCCTACCCATCTCATTTAATAATCATTTCCTTATTTATTATTATTTTTTTAATTATCCAGGCTCCTAGGTAATCAAATTCTCCGGCAGACATGGGCTCTCAAATATCATTGTTCCTGAGGACTGAGGTCAAGGGTCAGGACTCAGGGCAGAAGCGTGCCCCTCCAGAGCACATTAGGTCAAGCCATTGTAAGTCTTCCACACAGCAGGAAGCATGTGCAGTATGTGCATGGCTAGACGTATACATGTAGGCTATAGACGTATACATGTAGGCTATAGACGTATGCATGTAGGCTAGACGTATACATGTAGGCTAGACGTATACATGTAGGCTAGAAGTATGCATGTAGGCTAGACGTATGCATGTAGGCTAGACGTATACATGTAGGCTATAGACGTATGCATGTAGGCTAGACGTATACATGTAGGCTAGACGTATACATGTAGGTTAGACGTATACATGTAGGCTAGACGTATGTATGTAGGCTATAGACGTATGCATGTAGGCTATAGACGTATGCATGTAGGCTAGACGTATACATGTAGGCTAGACGTATGCATGTAGGCTAGACGTATGCATGTAGGCTATAGACGTATGCATGTAGGCTAGACGTATACATGTAGGCTAGACGTATACATGTAGGCTAGACGTATGCATGTAGGCTAGACGTATACATGTAAGCTAGACGTATACATGTAGGCTAGACGTATACATGTAGGCTAGACGTATGCATGTAGGCTAGACGTATACATGTAGGCTAGACGTATACATGTAGGCTATAGACATATACATGTAGGCTATAGACGTATGCATGTAGGCTATAGACGTATGCATGTAGGCTATAGACGTATGCATGTAGGCTAGACGTATGCATGTAGTCTAGACGTATGCATGTAGGCTAGACGTATGCATGTAGGCTAGACGTATGCATGTAGGCTAGACGTATGCATGTAGGCTAGACGTATGCATGTAGGCTAGACGTATACATGTAGGCTAGACGTATGCATGTAGGCTAGACGTATACATGTAGGCTAGACGTATGCATGTAGAATAAATGTATGCATGTAGAATAAATGTATGCATTTTAGAATCACTGGGTTGTGTGCATGTATCTGTATAGCTAATGTGTGTATTTCAGTGTGACTGCCAGTGATTTAAAGCTACCTGTGAAACACAACTCTGTGGCCAGGTAAAAGCTGGCAGAAATAACACTAACCTGTGTGTTGAGGTCATTCGCGGCTCACCCCGCCCAGCACCGTTCAGTTTTGATGTCCTAGGAGCACATGGGTTTGTGTGTAGGCTTCTAAACAATGAATGCCTTCATGAGTCCTGAACTGACTCCCCAAACACTGACCTCATTACTACGTACTGAATGCCTTCATGAGTCCTGAACTGACTCCCCAAACACTGACCTCATTACTACGTACTGAATGCCTTCGTGAGTCCTGAACTGACTCCCCAAACACTGACCTCATCACTACGTACTGAATGCCTTCATGAGTCCTGAACTGACTCCCCAAACACTGACCTCATCACTATGTACTGAAGTGGTGCAACGTAGTGCTTGCAGCACCAGCCAGTATCTGGTCTGCTCATTTCAGCAACATTTTAGTTCAAACGACTGAACTCAGACAAGATTGCAGTTATGAGCAATCCTTCCCAGAAAGCAGCTGTCAAACAAGCACACAGAACAATTTAAACGCCCCAGTCTATATCAAGTAATATGTCACGATATCCATAACAATTCAAAGTCTGACTGCTGTGCTATCTAGTGTAAACAGTCAGTGCTAATGGCACTGTACTACACAGTATGCAATCCAGAGAAAGAATGAAATATTAGGACAGGGGTTTATGAGCTCCAGTAGTGCATGGCCCCTATACACACACACCGTGTTGAGGTGTATAATGAGCCATATAGATCTCATGCTACTGACCCTCTGACCTTTACTGGCAGATTTGATTCAGAGTCTCATTAAACCTTAAACACTGGGAATGTTCCAGAAGCTCTGTCTGCAAACACGAATGTAAGCAAGCAAAAATGAAAACACACATGGACACGACGACCTCTTTCACTGGGTCAACGCTACCGCCCCCTTTTGGGGGGAGGTCTTTGTGCCGTGGTCCCTCTCCTGAACACACGTTTGCCATTACAACTGGCAGGTGCTGCTAGCATGGCTCTCTGTCAGCCTCATTACAACGGGAGAGGAAAAGGCTATAAACTCACACTGGAAAGGCAAAGAACCACAAACTCTTCTCTCTCTCTCTCTCTCTTCTTCTTCTTCTCATTGTCCCAGCCCCTCTCGCAGTCTCTCTTGCCCTTTCTCCCTCCCCGTTTCATTCTCTCTCTCTCTCTGTTCAATAAGAACAATGGTGAGAGGCCCTGGTGTGAGGACAGACTGAGCTTCATAAGCCAGTAGGATCTTTGGCAGAGAGAAAGTTCTCCTGCTGCTGGACAAGGCAGAGGAGACCCCTTTACCATCTCTCCATGAACCACACTGGCTCCTTGGTCCCCTACACATACAGAATGATCAGACACACATGGACTCCCAGTTGCAGCCAGTGTCTTACAAAATGGAAAAGAGGGGCACTAATTAAAAGGAGTCAGAGCAAATGTATTAACTTTTAGACAAAGAAGAGCAGTGTTCAAATGAAAAAAACTGGCCTTTCTGCTGCACCCCCCCCCCCCCCCCCCCCCCAATGTGTGTGTGTGTGTGTTGAGAGCAGGGAAGGGGTTAATGACACATGTTGGAGTCTAATGGCTCCCAGTGGAACTATCTGCTGATTCAGCCCCATTACATCAGATACGTTAAATATGTCTGCACAGAGCGGGAGGAGCCTGCTCTGTATCTCCCCACCAGACGCTAATCGGTGGGGTGGCATGTGACACACACACACACACACACACACACACACAGCCAGTGTTTAGACACGCTGTCAGGCAGACGGGGGGCCTGTGCTTGGCCAGTGATATAAATTAGGAGAGCTTGGCTGATGTAGCTGGAGGGAGAGACCCAGCTGTCTTCAGTTAGACTCACTCCTCTTCTAAAGACTTCAGTTAGACTCACTCCTCTTCTAAAGACAGCCTGGCAGGACAGGTACCACATGGACACACACTTACGCACACACACACCCGCACACACACACTCCGGTCCCTTTGACGCGCTGCATCTAAACATTGTGTGTGTTGCCACAGTTTACACATCAGGCAAGCCACGCAAACAAAAGCAGCTTCATGCTGCAGACGTCAGACTGATCTCTCTTTCACTGCAAACCCTGAAGAGATACACTACAGTGCGGAAGACGGGGACGACCTGGAGCAGTTCTGGAGCAGTTCTGGAGCAGTTTTAGCTCTGCAAACCACGGAGATCCAGTCAGCCACGGCAGCACTGAAGCTGCAGTGTGGGTCTCTGATCTCTAATTACTCCAACTTTTAGGAGATTATATATATATATATATATATATATATATATATATATATATATATATATATATATATATATATATATATATATATATACATATATTAGACAGGTTCAGAAAACCCAGTGACAGATAGAGTTGTGCATCATGTCATAACCAAGTGTTGCTACATGAATGTGACTATGGTCTTAAAATGATGCCTCGGTCCATAAACGGTCTGGAATCAAGGATGGAAGAAATCAAGGATGAATAACTAAAGTTATTAGAGCCATGGAAGAAGGCCGCTAAGAAAAACTGATGTATGACAAGGTAACTCAGTAATACATGCATGTCTGTTCAAACTGCCCCTACAGGACCTAAACCTGCAAAAAGCAAAAACTGAAGCTATATTGATATGTTGCAAAATCTGCAATGTTATTTATTAAATAACCAAGCCCATTAATGTGATGTATATTTGTAGCTCTGTTGTGGCATCCAGTAAGAAGCTGTTCAAGTCTCACAGTGCATGACCACATCTTGTGCACTATCAGCTCCACAGCAGCCAATCATATTGGAGGGAGCTGTGAGCTGGGGGCCTGGGCGCTGGGGAGAATGGGGTCCCCCCCCCATCAATCTCTCTGTAAATTAGAAGAGCTTGTAAATGTCGCTTTGCAGTGACCCCTGAGTACTGGGGTCGAGGTCTGTATGGGGGAGGGGGCCTCAGGTCAGGCCTGGGGGAGGAGTCTATGCCCTAGACACACACACACACACACACACACACACATACACACTCACACTCACATCTGGGTCCACATGAAGAACGGCTTGTAATCCCACCTAATTACTGGAGATTCAGCTTCTCCAAGCAACTTTACAAAAACACCTGGTTGATGGTACAGCTCTGTGTGTTTCAACCAATCAGAGTGAGCTGATTGTCGGGTGGCCAATGGCAGAAGTACCTAGGAGCTTTTAGTAGAACAGAGCAGCAGTAGCTGATCCTGAAGCTCTTCAGATACCCTGGCTCAGTGACAGGCCTCATCACACACACACACACGCACGCACGCACACACACACACACACACACACACACACACACACACACACACACACACACACACACACACACACACACACACACACACACACACATAAAATTTTTATTCTTCTGCTTGGAGGACTTCTGCTTGGTCTCTAGCTCTCTCTGTGTGCACACTGAAAAGACAAAGCCAGAATACCCAGGAGCGACCCAAAGAACGTGGAGAGCACAGTTGGATTAAATGTCCAGGGCGATGTGACGGCTCTCTCAATGCTGCGCTTCAGAACCCAGTGCGACCCACTGCGTCAAACTACACGCCATCAAAAGGAACGAGCTCACCAGCCCATAAAGCAAACCTGCTCCGAAATGTCCAACGGCACCACACTGTCTGAGTTGCCTTGATCACTCTGTGATTCACAGACACGTTTTATCCATCCCTCTGTCTATCCAGAATCTTAGTGATAGAGGGGGGGAAGAGATGCACTGCGAGTCTTATAAGAAACGGGCCGAGCGCAGACGTCGTAAACATCCATCCTGAGATGATAAGATACTCCATCACAGCCAGGTCTCTGGGGCATTCCTCAGCAAGACAGCTGCCCCACGCTCCTTCAGGAGTCTTCTGCTCGCTCGTCTGTCTCCAGAGTCCTCCAGTCAGCAGGACGTCTCTCCCGCTCGCCACCTTCCGGCTCCGTGGTGCAACGTGAAGCGATTGTTATTATACTAGCGACGGCTGCCAAAGTAACCGTGTCATAAAACAGATTAG
Organism: Brachyhypopomus gauderio; assembly: GCF_052324685.1. NCBI lineage: Eukaryota > Metazoa > Chordata > Actinopteri > Gymnotiformes > Hypopomidae > Brachyhypopomus > Brachyhypopomus gauderio. The sequence goes on from NC_135229.1 coordinate 10,977,905, forward strand.
ATTTGTAAGATGCGGAGTTGTAGTTGATTGTCTGGATCCAAACGCTCTCGCTTAACCTCGCCTCTTCCTCTTGCCTCTTCCTCCTGCTTTTCTCTCTCTTTCTCTCTCTCTCTCCCTTTGTCTTGGCAGAGGACACACTGCAGAGAGGGCATTCTGAAGTTCATGCACAGTGCTACAATAACTCAGGAGCTGCTGGGCTGGGTGTGTGTGTGTGTGTGTGTGTGTGTGTGCACTTCGAGCAACACGGCAACGTGCCCTCTATGTAACTTAATGCCTAACCCTCATCCATTCTGTCCAGACCTGGACCCGAGCCATTCTCCATCTCGTCCAGAACTGGACCAGAGCTGCTCTCCGGTCCATCCAAACACACTGGGATCTCGCCCTCAAGCCCTTCATTAAGGCCACGCTAAAACCCTTAAGAGGATTTAAAAAAAACCACTGAACACAACACAACATATAAATGTATTCCAGCTGCACCTATTACACACTATTTTATCCTTGTCATGGTCCATTATGGAGAAACTGGTGTAAAGCTGATTTGGACTGTGTAACATGTGGAGTGCAATTTAAAGTGTATTCTTCACAGTGGAAAACAACCTTGGAAAGTCTGTATTAGTAACAACAACAACAGCGCTATATGGCAGGCTATGCTAGTAGTGTGACATGAGTACTCTGTAAAATAAAGTATGCATCATGGTACATAACATGCAGTATATATGGTTTATTTGCTATAAAAATTGTGCTACTTTGGACAGGCATTGTAAAGGAAGATGAAAACCAGAGAGTGTGCACTGAAGCGAAAGAGAGAGAAAGAGAGAGAGAGAGAGAGAGAGAGAGAGAGAGAGAGAGAGAGAGAGAACGAGAACATGTGCCTGGGAGAGCGAGGGAGTGGGGAGAGGGAGGAAGAGAGTGGGGAGAGAAGGAGAGAGAGAGAGAGAGAGAGAGAGAGAGCGTGGGGTAACTGTCCTCACATGGCTGAGTGCTCTCTTTGGGCTTCAGTCTCAACATGGTAACCATCCACACATGCCCCAGTCCCCTGGGCCTCATCAGCAGGGCTCAGCTGTGCGCTGGCCAGCAGAATTCAATTAACACGACCGCACCAGCCACGCAGCACAGCACGGAGGGAAGGACGGAGGAAAAGAGACGGAGGGAGTGGTGGAGGGAGATGGGGAGAGAAAGAGATGGAGGTGGAGAAAAGGAGGGAGAGAGAAAGAGAGAGAGAATCCGGGCCTAGTGGGGAGAGTATTCTTCCGAATGCTGAGGGCTAACATGCTAACACAGGTCAGTGTGAAAGATACCCTGGTGTGGCTGGCCCACTCTGAAGCAAACGCACTGTTGTCTCCTCCTCTATTTGCATGTTAATTTTACATCGAATGTTCTCTGGTATGTTACAAAACTGATAATTGTAGCAGCATCATTAAAAAAGCAGTGTTACGCAAAGCAGCCTTGAACTAAAGGCTGCAGTTAAGCAACAAGTAATGCTCAACAGGTCTCCTTCTCCAAAAACAATATCTGCACAGGCTGCCCCCCTCCGTGTGAGGGGTGAGGGGTAAATTAATGAAGTCCCCTGGAGGACCAGGAGGGCTGAAAAAATTAAACTATGGGGTGAAAGGTCGGCGCTGGGGGTTTGGGGGGCAGGTAGTGGAGGGTGGGGTGTAACTGAAATGAGAAAACCCCATTACTGTTGTGGCAAAGTACAGAGGGACATAAACTTGCCTCCTGGTATACGTTCAAGGACTACAAGTGTAGTATAAAGCTGAATATAACTGACCATTACTGATACAGTAAAGATACATATTAAAATTATTGACCATTACAGTCACTGAAAGCACCGCCACGAAACGGAGGCGTCGTCATGCTTACGCACAGAAAGCGAGCTGGCCACGCCCACTCCTCAAGACAAGCGGGTCCCTCGAGAGAGAGCGCGTGTAGTTAATGATGCCACTCAGGTAAGCAGGCGTACAGTGATTTAGAGTCAACAGCAGAGACCGTTACTGGCCACCTAAAAATGGGCCCCGTTCCACGATAAGAGGGAACGGGGGGGGGGGGGGACCTGCAGGCGCTCTTAGGGAAAAGTGAAAGTCGTAAAAACCGGAGCCAAATCGAGCGCCAAAGAGCGTCAAGTCGAATCAAAGGAATAATGCTTACAAAAATGCCAGCGATAGCACAGGCGCCTGGTATCGCCGAGAGGCAACTTTTCCACAGTCGACGGGGCAACCGCGGACGATTTGTCAAGTGTTGCGCTGTGGTCGAAGCAGAAATATCTCCAATCAGCGTCTGAGACGCAAGGCGTAGGAACGCTGCACTTAATCGCGCTGAGAAATCAGACACACAATACTCAGCTGTCATTGCCAAGTTATTAATTTTTTAGGTTTTCCATGACGTCCTCACAAGCAGCCCAAGTGATTTAAATGGAGACACGTATGCACTTTGAGACCTGCTTCAGCTCTGTTCTGGGCCCAGCTGCAGAGAGACTTCAAAAGCATGTAGGTCTTCAAAAGACAGTCAGGCATATTGGGCTCACCTTTACACCACCATTACTCACCATTACACCAGTAAAGGTGAGGACATGAGCCCAGACAGCGCTCACTACATTCTCTGGTGTCTCCTACCACCTGACAAACATTCACCTATATTCCACTGATGAAGTGAACGTCCAGACATCCTTGGGGAACTGAAGGTAAGTGCGCTGAAGTCTTGCAGAAGTAAGGTGTGGTCAGGTGTGGCTCATATTGAGTAAATTCAAAGGTATCTTTTAAAGGGGACCTACTATGCTCATGTACTCCTTCTTTTAGCATGTTATATAGTTTTGTATGTAAGGTCAAGAGCACACGTTAGCTTGATTAACTCCCACAGAAACGACTTTTCTCCGATGCTGGAAACACCCCATTGGAATTTCAGCCATTTTCTTTGTTACATGACGACACAATCTTGTAACACCTTCTATATTGCCTGCCTACTGGCAAGCACACCTTCACACAACACACCGCAAGACCGAAGGTGAGAAGAGTTTGTTTGGTTATGTAGTCGATGCTTAGAAGACCACGTGTTCTGCGTTGTGATAGGAAATCTTTATATTGTATATCTAGGTTGTTGACATGGTGGCCGGCGTCGGCCAGAGGAGGAGGGGGTCCTCTCAAGGTTTCTTCCTCATGCTCTTAGGGAGTTTTTCCTTACCTTTGACCTCGCCCTTAGCTTGCTCACTGGGGGCTCGGACACTTGTAAAGCTGCTTTGTGACAACACCTGTGGTTTAAGCGCTCTTGTAAAAGTGATTTGGATTGATTTGCTTTGCCAAAGGTAGAGAACCAAGAAGACGTCAGTAGTGACAACCCCTTGTTACCACCATTCCATTTACTTTGTGACCAGCACTTCAAAACCACGCACAGTGCAACGTTGAATCTTCTGATCTCCTCCTGAAGGATGGAGACGCTACTACTACTATACGCAGGTGGAGCTGTTACCTGTGGCTCAGCCACGGGTCAGCGGTGGGCTGCTCTGCTAAAGAGGATATTGACAAGTAATCTTGTGTTGTAATGGTTTAGCTACAGATCCATTTTTACCTAAAGACATGTACATATTAGCCCTGCAGCTATAGCAAAGATACAAAAAATAATATGACTGGTATCTTGGAATGTGAAATTAAGTAAATAATAAGACAGATACCAGACTACCATCTTCACAAGAACATGCTCAACCTTACTAGTATGAAGATTCAGGAGCACCATCTTCCCGAAAACCTACTCAAACTTACTGCCATGAAGATTCTGGACTAGTATCTACACGAGAACCTACTCGAACTTACTGCTATGAAGATTGTGGACTATTATCTACACGAGAACCTACTCGAACTTACTTCTATGAAGATTGTGGACTATTATCTACACGAGAACCTACTTGAACTTACTCTTATGAAGATTGTGGACTATTATCTACACGAGAACCTAATCAAACTTACTCTTATGAAGATTGTGGACTATTATCTACATGGGAACATACTCAAACTTACTCTTATGAAGATTGTGGACTATTATCTACACGGGAACCTACTCAAACTTACTCTTATGAAGATTGTGGACTATTATCTACACGAGAACCTACTCAAACTTACTCTTATGAAGATTGTGGACTATTATCTACACGGGAACCTACTCAAACTTACTCTTATGAAGATTCTGGACTCTGGCAACTCATTCATAGCCTCTCTGTCACTTGATAATGATTCAACACACACAGAAATACTTCAAATACAGGCTTCTTCTTTATATTTCTGCCCTGCCCTCCTACTTACAGCAGGATGAGGTAATACAATGTCACCTGGCTTTGATGCTGTTTCAGTAGGCTCCCAAATTGTTGCTGCTAGCACGCCTAGTGTCTAGCCAACGAATCTTTTCGGCTTGCCAGATATTGCACAGACTTTGCGCAAGGCACAATGGGGTGTAAGAATTTTGCGGTTATAGTTATATGGATTAAACATAGCTTCTATGCAAAGAGTTTGCAGATGATATTTGCATAGATCATTTTTAGTAAATGAGTTACTCGAGTTTGTTGTGGAATTTTTCTAGTGCTAGTGGAAATATGGTGATCCTTTTCGATTATTAGAGATGTCGAACAGTGTTCAGTTGATTTATGGTAACAATCTGTTGTGGTTGTAATCCACTTAGTTTTGTAATCTGTTTTTCTTATTAAAGTATTTTTTCAATGTTTAATACTGAGATCTGCCTGCCTGCAGGGAACTGCATGTCCATTAGTGTGACTGCAAACAATGTGGACACTACTGGCCACAGTAATGCTTTAATATTTCAAACACGCCACTATTTACAGCTCAGGGGTGGAATGTGTCGGGGGCGGAGCCACTCTGGAGGTTGACCAAACAGAACAGAGTCTGCGAGCTGACCAGTCAGAGCAAATTGTGTGCATCAGGAAGGTGGGAGGGGCTTAAAGGAGCTATGACAGCGTTTCAGACAGAGGGTTCAAATAGATTAACAGTATGACAAAAGAATGTTTTTGGAACATTGAAAAGTTATTTTAACATTGTAAATCTATTCTAGCAAGCCCCCAAATTAAAATTATGAACACTGAAAATGAGCATAATAGGTACCCTTTAAATTAGGCAAAATGTTTTAGCATATACTGAAAGTTAAAAAACACGACTTCAACTAGCTGTAGTTTAAAACCTATATGTCGTACCAGCAACACAAACAAAACAGTCACTCATTTTTTGCAATCAAGCTATCAACTGTCTTGGCATGCAACTGATACAGATCACTCCTGGGTAAATAGTGTGTAGACTGCATAGTGAAGTTATGGCTGTCCTCAGTGTTTTGAGCCTATTCAGATGAATAGGTACATGCTATTCCACTGTCCACTGTCTTGCAGAAGGCTTTATTTTCACACTCCTTTCTTGACCCCTTGATTTCCCACTGGCTCCGTCACTATAACCCTTTCGTCTTGAAGTCTCCCTCCTCTCTTTCTCGGACATGTTTATCTTGCATGCGAAGGTACTGATTTAACGACCCAGGGAGTAAGGACACTGCCAGAGGGGCTGGCAGATGTCTGAGGCTGTCACTCATCTCTCCCCGACCCGCCCCCTTTTCCCTACAGAAAGAAAGGATAAGAGAGAGAGATTGAGAGTAGAGAGGGGAGGAAGATTGAGCAGAGTGATATAAAGTATGATTGAGAGGAGAAATAAAGAAAGGGAGAGAGAGAGAGATTGAAAGAGAGAGAGAAAAGTGGCCAGAAGAGACGAGAGATAGAAAGAGAGAGAGAATAGAGATTGAGAGAGAGAGGAGAGATATGTAGAAGTTTCACATTTTACATGGGAGTAGGGCAGTCTGGAGTTGCCCTGTTGGGGGGGGTTTGTAAGTGTGGACAGCTCCAGCTCTGCACTTTACTCATTCTGTCTGGGGCTCCTCCACCCACCAACACCCACCCCCACATTCAAGACCTACCCACGGGCCCCGCCCCCAACAGCCCCCCCGGGTTCCGCCCCCTGCACCTACCCCTCCGGGCATTCTGGCACAACTAGACTATTCTAGATGTGTCCACTGTATCAACCAATGCTCTAAATCCACATTTAATATATGGCTGTAGATGGTCCAGACCATCGATATACATGTCCTGTCCACCTTCTGCTGTCCCCCTTGTCCACCATCTTCGCCACATCACCTGGTGAGCTGCCATAAGTGCCGTAACTCAACACCTCATATTTGCGTTTCACACAGCCGAGGGCAAATGAGAGACAACACAAACTATATGTGGACTCTTGTGACCTGGCTGGCCTTTGTGTGTGTGTGTGTGTGTGTGTGTGTGTGTGTGTGTGTGTGTGTGTGTGTGTGTGAGTGGGTTTAGAAGCAACACTCCTCTTAAAGGTGCCAGACTGGCTCGTATATTCATGGTGTGCAGCTCTATGGCCGAGTGTGTCGGCTGTTTTAACTGGCAGTGAAGGGGCAATCGTTAAAGCCAGAATGCACCTACTTGTTCAAAAACATTTCATAGGTAGCCTCACCCAGACGTGTTTAAAAGGAGTAGTGGGGGGGATTTATAAAAATAAATAGGTGTACGGCTTCGACCAAAGAGGAATCGCAAATATGAACTCATTTGGCAGGACAGAGCTGTGTTGTGGAGGGCAGTACAGTATAGGCCATGGCTGTACAGATTTGCACGTTAGGCTAAGGGGTGTGGGGGTGTGAGGGTGGGGGGGGTTTGGGGATCCCTGACAGCGAAACATGTCGCAGGGTTTGGCTGAGAAAAGCCTCTTCATGCAAAGTGTAGGCTGACAAACACCGGGGCTGTCAAATGAAAAACTTTCCTTGAGAGAAGTTTTCGTCTCCACTGGAGAGACCCAGGATGGCCTTTTCACGGCTCTCTCTCTCTCTCTCTCTCTCTCTCCTTCTCACTAATGCTGGAAGCAGAGAGAGGGGGAGGGGATAGAGACAGCGAGAGAGAGAGAGCACATGTGACTCTTAACTCGGAGAGAAGGAGAGAGAGAGAGAGAGAGAGAGAGAGAGAGAGAGAGAGAGTGGAGGAGCCCAGCCCAGTTGCCTGGGGAGAAAACTGCTGCTGACTCAGGACTCTCTTTGTTTCGCCACCCTCTCCCTCTCTCTCTCTCCCCCCTCTCCTTCCCGCTCTCTCCCTATCCCTCCCTCTATCTTTCTCCCTCCCTCTCTCTCCCCCTCCCTCCCTCTCTGCTGTCCAACCCCTCCACATCTGCTGTTTTTCCACAGTCTTGCCCTCTCCCTCTCTCTTATTCTCACACACAGTGCCCCCCCCCCTCTTCTCATAGGCTGATCCCTCATTTTAATAGTGACGCTTTCTCCATCTGTGTGGCTGGGGCCGACCTCTCTCATGTGATGAAAACAGATAAGGTCCAGAGAGAAAGACTCGTAAATCTACACTAGCAATTTTCCTCTCTCGCTCTCTCTCTCTCTCTGTATCTTTGTCTCTCTTGTTGTCCCTCTCTCATTTTCTCTCTCCCTCTCTCTTTTTTTTCTCTCTCTCTTTCTCCCGTTCTCTTTTCTGTACCCTTCCCCCACCCCGAATCTCCCATGTGCTTCTGTGACAGCACCCTCAGTTCAATCGGCGCTCACAGTTCTCCTGCTGCGCAGACGCCCCGTGTCCGCAGGCATATCCTCGGGCACCCGCTGGCAGGACCCCATTTTAAGCCGAAGCTCATATCGGCGACGGAGCTACTGTGATTCTGGCAATCGCCTGTGGCACCCCCTTGCCACAAAGAAAAAAACTCAAAGACAAAAAAGTGCAGACATAGACATTTGTCAAACTAATGTCTCCAAAGTTAGGGCCAAACAACAGATCTGGGACCAGTTTTCGTGCTGGCTGTGTGAAAGCCCAGAGCACAGCACCTGGCTGGAGAACAGATTTTTCTCTGTGTAGCGCAGCGGAATGGGAAGCTGCTTTATTCTGGCGCCCACTGCTGCAGCGATAAGCGATAAGCCACAGATAGCAGAGAGATAATCGCCCTACCGTGTTCTTTAAGAATTAAAGGAGAGGTTGGTCCAAACAGCAATCTGTCCACAGAGGTGGAGACAGAGAAGAGGGCAGTCCAGAACGCCAGCACGACGACCTTAAATCACCGTTCTAACCCTAGATCTAGACCTGCTTTAGTCTAGCTCCAAATAGGTAAATAGCTATAGCTCTGATTCAAATGTGTTGCGATCATGCATTATACACACATTTTATGACAACTTGTATTCTAGAAGAGAGTGTATTCTAGAAGGAAGAAGTGAGAGAGAGAGACAGTGAGAAAGAGAGACAGAAATGAGCCAGATAAATATAGTGAGTGAGAGATATAGATACATAGTCAGAAAGAGAGACAGAGTGAGGGGGGACAAGGGACAAAAAGACGTGAGCATGTGAAGAAAAATAAACACTGGTCACATTTTCCAGTTCTGTAAAGGGGGTCTGCGCACATTTAGCACAGACTGTTATTACATGTGATGCTGCTTTCTGGTCAAAGTAACACAGATAAGCAGACTGGGGTGAAATAGACCTTCTCCAAAAGTTTCTAAATGCTTCAACTCAGATTCCACTGGGACTGTAGGTCACATTTCTAGACCGGAGAGAGCTACGAGAGTTGCGATATTATAGGACACCGCCGAGGTGGTGGGGTAGGGTTGTGGGGGAGTTGTGGGGGGGTTGATCTGCTGGTACTGGAAGATGTGCTGCACTCCCAGGCTTTCTCCCCGAGTGAAGAGTGTGACTGGACAAGAACTGAAGGGAAAGTAAAACTGCACGTCCGAGCTTGCTACCACTGCTGTATGCCAACACACCACTGGCTGTGTGCCAGCACCACTGCACCACTGGCTACATGCTAACACACCACTGCACCACTGGCTATACGCCAACACACCACTGCACCACTGGCTACATGCTAACACACCACTGCACCACTGGCTATATGCCAACACACCACTGCACCACTGGCTACATGCTAACACAACACTGGTTGGTTATATGCTAACACATCACTGGCTATATGCCAACATACGGAACAGTTTTACTCCCTGCTACAGAAGCACATTGAGCACTACTTCACTACTACATTGAGAACTACTGCACGCATACGCAACACACACACACACACACACACACACACACACACACACACACACACACACACACACACACACACACACACACACACACACACACACACACACACACACACACACACACACACACACACACACACACACACAGTCACAGCCACTTCCAAAAACATTGTCCCTGAAATAAGACACACAGTTCCACTTCTTTGACTGAACTGCGGAGTAACAGAAAACAGAGCTGGCTAAACTCTTTCGGCCACCGTCGGTTAGTGAGGAACAATCAGAGACGTGTCAGGTCCAAGTGGAGCCCCAGTCTCATCAGAGCCGAGTCCTGGTTCTACTACTACAGTAGCTTCTCCCTCCCAACTGTAGATCCATTCCTTCAGGTTCATGCACTGGTTACCAACTCTGACAGCGGCTCAAATACTGTGCAGCTTAATGCAGCGACAAAAGCAGACATACTTCTGTGTGTGTGTGTGTGTGTGTGTGTGTGTGTGTGTGGGGGGGGGAGCAGGGGAGAGAGAGTGAGGCAGAAGAGCGTGCAGAATGAGTCACGCTCGTTAGTAGGGGTGACACGGTGTCAGGGATCGTGACAGAGCGCAGACACCAGACACCAGCTGCAGACACTCATAAATAGACGGTTGTCTAGCGGGCACAAGTGCCTGTGTGCGGACTTGCGTGCTTTCACATGCACGCTCTCTCTCTCTCTCTCTCTCACACACACACACACACACACAATGTGGCCACATGTGCACTTACACCCACAAGCGCAGAGGTGCCCAAAGGCAGCAGAATGCAAACGTAACACAGCCAGCTTGCTCTCGCCGTGGTGCTGTACAGGATCGTTGCACCCTGACAGAAGGAGGAGTGAGGGGTGACTGGGTCAGGAGTGTGAAGGGAAGGGTGGAGTGAGGGGTGACTGGGTCAGGAGTGTGAGGAGAAGGGTGGAGTGAGGGGTGACTGGGTCAGGAGTGTGAGGAGAAGGGTGGAGTGAGGGGTGACTGGGTCAGGAGTGTGAGGGGAAGGGTGGAGTGAGGGGTGACTGGGTCAGGAGTGTGAGGGGAAGGGTGGAGGGGAAGGGTGGGGTTAGGATCAGGGCAGTGTCACTATACTGGGGTTAGGATCAGCACTATGTCACTATACTCTACTGGGTTTAGGATCAGCACTATGTCACTATACTCTACTGGGGTTAGGATCTGCACTATGTCACCATACTCTACTGGGGTTAGGATCAGCACTGTGTCACTATACTCTACTGGGGTTAGGATCAGCACAATGTCACCATACTCTACTGGGGTTAGGATCAGCACTGTGTCACTATACTCTACTGGGGTTAGATCAGCACTATGTCACAATACTCTACTGGGGTTAGGATCAGCACAATGTCACAATACTCTACTGGGGTTAGGATCAGCACAATGTCACAATACTCTACTGGGGTTAGGATCAGCACTATGTCACTATGTCACTAACTACTGGGGTTAGGATCAGCGCAGTGTCACTATACTCTATTGGGGTTAGGATCAGCATAATGTCACTATACATTCGTGCACACACATGCATTCATATGCACACGTACACATGCACACATACATCAACAACACACATGCATCCACACAAAGTCTCATATGTCAGGCCTCATTCTGCAGTTAATCTCTGGAGGTTCACCATGTAGATCGTGAGAAAGTGTATGTGCACTCCTAAATGTATTTCTGGAAATCCATATGTTTGCAAATGTCAGCAAAGAGACAGGGGGCCCCCCATCACAGTTCTGACGGGGGTGTGAGAATGTGCTGTATCTGCCCTGGGGCAGCTGAGTGGAGTCCTGCTGAAGGTGAGGGGTTAAATGTGGCAGGCGTTCTGCAGTGCCTCACCCGCTGAAGTGTGAGGTTCCAGCCCAGCACATACAGAGTGATACGCCTACAGATTAGTCACACTGGTAACATACAGGCTCCTTGCGGGATCCTTAACCCCTTCAGCACTCATGAAAAACACGCGCGCGCACACACACTTGCTCAGTGACCCTCCAGAAAGGAACGAAACCACATGCACTCAGAGGCATCTGTACAAAACACTCTCGTCACGTGAATAGACAATGCAGAGAAAAACAGGCTTGTCCACAGCTTGTAAATCTGTGCATCATTTAAGTTCACAACGTGAAGTGAGACGTTGCCTGCTGCTGTGTGTTTCTGTACAGTAGGTGCGGTGTAATGGCTGCTACTACTGTGATCAGTGATGGTCGGGTTTGGTCCTGCTCAGATGAGCGTGTCTGTGTGGGTGTTGGTATGTGGAGTATGTATAGTGATAAGCATATGAGAGAGGTGGAGAATAGGAGAAGATAGTGAGAGTGTGTGTGTGTGTGTGTGTGTGTGTGTGTGTGTGTGTGTGTGTGTGTGTCGGGGGGGGGGGGCATATGGAGGGAAAAACAGCATGGTCAAATGGCAGGTTGGAAGCTCTTCCGGTGAACCTCGCTCACTGAGACCAGAGGTCTCCAACAGAACCTCGCTCACTGGGACCAGGACTCCTCCACTGAACTTCGCTCACTGGCACCACAGCTCTTCCAGGACCTGGCAAGCTCATAATCGTAGATTCAACAGGGCTGAGCATCCTGGGTGAATGCACTGCTCGCCGATCTTGCCAATTTAACCAATAACTGCATCAACACTGACAAACAAAGCAGGAAGGCTCACTCTTCCCTTATATCCGTGGAGCATGACCATTATTGGCGGAGCTGTAAGGGGCGTCACCAATCTGAGCTTATGAAACTGGGAAGCCTTACATAAATTAATGCTTAAACAGAAAATTACTTTTCACATTTAGAAATGTTAAACTCCTACATGGCTATTATTAACAGACCCACTGTCACCAGGGGGCGCTGGTGCGGACCAGGGAACTGGGTCAGGGTGCCGAGGCGTGTGCTAGCAGGCTGAGTCCGGGGTAGACAGCAGCCAAGCTCGGGTGGCAAGCTGCTGATAACATGTTCTGTGGAGTTCACTCTAATCAATAGCCTTCACCCTTCAGGACGCATACACATACTTACTACGTACCCCAGCCCGAACTTCAATTATTATTAATATTATTTATTATTAATAATAATAATAATAAGAATAATACCATTGAAACAAAACAATTCAACAGGTGATTTTTTTTTTCACAAGTACCATTAGGATAAATCTATTTGACTATAAATGTGCTTGTGTGTGTGATTTCTTACCCCAGTCTTGTCACACAGTCGGAGGGTGTTGAAGGATCCTATAGCGAACACCTCCCCATCAGGAGACCAGGCCACAGAGGTGACAGGGTAGTCGTTAGGGGAGGACGCGTAGAGCAGACGCCCGTAACTGTCCCACACCTGCACCCGAAAGTGGAGGGAGGGAGAGAGAGGGAGGAAGAGGGAGGAAGAGGGAGTGAGAGAGGAGGTATAGAGAGGGAGGGAGGAGGAGGGAGAGAGAAGATACTGTGATCACGTGAAGAATTATGTGGCAGATGTTACCATGTTCCTGTCCTGGATCTGCATACCTTGTATCTGCAGTCTTCACCTCCAGACAAAATCAAATCGTCGACGGAGTTCCAGTCCACCTTCAGAATGATGCCGTCGTGAGCTTTCCACTGCGGGACAGAGACAGAGAGAGATTAAGAGTGAGGGACAGAGAGCTGTTTTTAGGAGAAAATGTGGTGAAACATAATATAATAAACAGTATAAACAGCTGGAGACACTAAACTTAAACTAAAGCATTTTATTATATAAGTATAATCAAATTATATATTATATAAGTATAAGTAATAAGTATTTTATTGCTGCTCTCTTAGTGAGCTGGTATGTACTCTCTCACTCACTCACACACACACACACATACACACACCTTCACTCATTCCTGTAGTTCTACAAGTTCTACTTAATATTGACCTTATAATTCTTCTTGTGGTAAACTGCTGTTCTACCTGCTACACCCCCACACACCAGGCACTAAGTAAACAGACCAATAGAGGATATCTGCTCCTTGGGTCTCTCTTCACTCAAACTTTGCTTAAAACCAATAGAAATATCATCTGATAATGATTACAAGATTGATTTTGTTTCCTGCTGAAAAGACAGAGCTAATTCAACTTAGCTTATATTTCCACTTCTGATTCAGCTTTTCTATTCCACTTAGAAAAAAAATTACTTGTCTACGGAGCCCGGGAGGGGACATGGGTAAAATAAAAAATTTAACGAGTTTGTGTTTCAAACCTGAAACACAAAGCAACATTAAAATTTGTCATACATGTTCATTAAAAGGCTTAGAATTCGCTTCAGATGCCGTTTACTGATTGTGATTCCCTGCTGTGCAAGGGAAGCTACAATGTCCTCATGACGCTTAAGCAAATAAGACCTAATAAACGTATCTCTGTTCATTGTGGCATAAATCTAAACAATCAAAGTATACAAAGTATTGTATCTGCAATGTATGCGCTTAGGCCAGTAGGGTTTGCAAATGAATGAATGAAAACGTGCGCACAAATTGTTAATCGTGTGAACGAATTAATAAATCGTAAGCACGAATTACAGAAAACGTGCGCTCGAATGGTAAAACGTTCCCTCGTTTAATTTTTTATTTTTTACCCATGTCCCCTCCCGGGCTCCCTACTTGTCCACTGTACAGAGTAATAAACGTTATGGGTGCTTTATGAGTTTGACTATTCTCACATCTCTGGTTCTGGTCGTCAGGTTTCTGCTGCTCTCTCTCATTTCGTTTTAACTTTATTACCAAACATTTGTATTTAAAAGAACGGATTAATAATGAAATAACTTAGTCATGCATCTGTGATTAGCCCAATTATCATCACCCAACCTGCTGAAACTAACCCAACTATTATCACCCAACCTGCTGAAACTAACCCAACTATCATCACACAACCTGCTGAAACTAACCCAACTATCATCACCCAACCTGCTCAAACTAACCCAACTATCATCACTCAACCTGCTCAAACTAACCCAACCATCATCACCCAACCTGCTCAAACTAACCCAACTATCATCACCCAACCTGCTCAAACTAACCCAACTATCATCACCCAACCTGCTCAAACTAACCCAACTATCCTCACCCAACCTGCTCAAACAAACCCAACTATCCTCACCCAACCTGCTCAAACAAACGCAACCATCATCACCCAACCTGCTCAAACAAACCCAACTACCATCACCCAACCTGCTCAAACTAACCCAACTATCATCACCCAACCTGCTCAAACTAACCCAACTATCATCACCCAACCTGCTCAAACTAACCCAAATATCATCACACAACCTGCTCAAACTAACCCAACTATTATCACCCAACCTGCTCAAACTAACCCAACTATCATCACCCAACCTGCTCAAACTAACCCAACCATCATCACCCAACCTGCTCAAACTAACCCAAATATCATCACCCAACCTGCTCAAACTAACCCAACTATTATCACCCAACCTGCTCAAACTAACCCAACTATCATCACCCAACCTGCTCAAACTAACCCAACCATCATCACCCAACCTGCTTAAACTAACCCAACAATTATCACCCAACCTGCTCAAACTAACCCAACTATCATCACCCAACCTGCTCAAACTAACCCAACTATCATCACCCAACCTGCTCAAACAAACCCAACTATCATCACCCAACCTGCTCAAACTAACCCAACTATCATCACCCAACCTGCTCAAACTAACCCAACTATCATCACCCAACCTGCTCAAACTAACCCAAATATCACACAACCTGCTCAAACTAACCCAACTATTATCACCCAACTTGCTCAAACTAACCCAAATATCATCACACAACCTGCTCAAACTAACCCAACTATTATCACCCAACCTGCTCAAACTAACCCAACTATCATCACCCAACCTGCTCAAACTAACCCAACCATCATCACCCAACCTGCTCAAACTAACCCAACTATCATCACCCAACCTGCTCAAACTAACTCAAATATCATCACACAACCTGCTCAAACTAACCCAACTATTATCACCCAACCTGCTCAAACTAACCCAACTATCATCACCCAACCTGCTCAAACTAACCCAACTATCCTCACCCAACCTGCTCAAACTAACCCAACTATCATCACCCAACCTGCTGAAACTAACCCAACTATCATCACCCAACCTGCTGAAACTAACCCAACTATCATCACTAGGGGTGTGTTTAAAAAATCGATCTTTCGATTCAAATCGATCTTCATTTGAATGATTCGATATCGATTTATGAAACTTCAGATCAATGTTTAGAATTAGCCAATTTTCCCCGCATATGCGTACCGTTTTAACGTCTCGCGTTTTATCTCGCGAGATCATCCTTTTTTTCTCGAGCACCGCCACTTGGCTGGGGTGATCAGTTAAGCATGGCTGCAGCAAAAGTAAAAAAATGTAGGTCTGATTCACATCTATGATTCAATGAGCTACTAGTTCGCTGTGGCGCCAACCACTGGCGAGCGATCGATCGCGATATAATACTTAATTTGTGTCTATTTTACACCGCCACCCCCTACAGGTTCAAATCTCATTCCAAGCGATCTTGAAAAGTTGGCAACCCTGTAGATGTATGGTTACATTTTGGATTCAGAAACCATGATGGTAGGAAAGAGTTGGATAAAAGCACAGCCGTGTGTAAACTGTGCAACATGGAGGTGAAATATTGTGGGAATACCACAAATCTGAGAAATCATTTAACGCGACACCATCCTGATATTCAAAAAACGCCAGAACCCAAACAAACTCCACTACAGAAGGCATTTGCGATTAAACTATCTACAAGTTCTCCCCGTGCCAAAAAAAAAAATAACCGAAGTGCTTGAATTCCACCTTTTAAAGGTGTATGAACCCTGCAAACATGACTTTGTTCATTGCGCTGAAGCGCGGCGCGCGCGGAGTTACAGAATTCGAGAGGTGCACGCAATTACGTCGTTACGTCAAACTAACCCAACTATTATCACCCAACTTGCTCAAACTAACCCAACTATCATCACCCAACTTGCTCAAACTAACCTGGCTTTTATAACATGACTTGCAGTGCACTGCTATGCTAAGCTACTGCTAAGTACTGCTATGGTGATTTCAGGCTGGATTTGTGACGATATCAGATTCTCCTGATATCCGCCCAATACAGCAAGCTACGGCCTATAGGTAGAACTTAAGAGTTGAGAGTGTAAGTGATGTGTGAAATGAGGGGGGGGGTGAAAAGCAGAGGAAAACCAAGTACCCGGAGAGGGTCGGCGTGCAGGATGCGTGGTGAACCAGTTGACACATCGACCAGCCTGTTCTCTGTTATAGTAATTGTTGCGACTTGTAGTAATTGAAAACAGGGCAATGTGTTCATTGGTCATGGCAATGTAAGTCTCTTCCCACTTTACTGACTTAGACCCCGCCCCCTCCCACTCCGTGTCATACTGGAGACAGGGCTCCAGAAGTGTAGTCGTTCATATTGCTGTGCTTACTGGAGCAGCGCACCACACAGGCCCATGGAGGACATGACAGAAGCTCACACAGGCGTTTCCTACAGCTACACTACAGCCAAACAACACCATGACCCATTGCATGCAAGTGCACGCACACCCATACCCCCCCCCCCCCCCAACAGAAACGCAGCCCTTTAACATATCAAACACGGCCGTCCAGAGTGCCCTTGAGTGCTGTGAATTATGCTAATGATGCTCTCTAAAGCGCGGCTCTCAGGACCGGGAGCCGGAGTGTTAGAGCTGAGTGCCCAGTCTCCGGCCCCCTGCGGCCCAGTGCTGGGCTTCCCCAGGCTGAGGTGAGCCAGGGAGCGAGGGGTCACGGGGGGCACGCAGGGGGAGCAGGGGCTACGCACTCACAGCTGTTTCTCAGGGTGGGCTGGACAGGGGGAGTCCTCGATAAACCCAGGTCTGTTTACACAAGGTCCCTGCTGCAGTTCAGCACCCAGTACAACAATAAACACACACACACACATGCACACACACACGCATGCACACACACCGCAGTCAACCCTTTTTAAAGGGAAAGCTAAGGTCTACCCAGGACAGCTATTTATATGATCAAATGGAGCCTGCCAGTTCAGCACACACTGTGAGCATAAAAACATAATTGCTGTTATAACAGCAAATCCAGCATCTGTCTGCTAGACTGATTAGCATGTTGATCAGATGAAAAAACATGCGGTGAACTGAATTTGGCCCATAGCCCTTAATGGGCAGCATGATGTCACTATGCCAGATTGTTCATGATGAGTCACTACCTTAAACTCACCTTTCCGTCATTTACCACTCTAATAGCCAATCTGCTTTAATCCCTAATTCTACATGCATTATGGATTAAAGGGTTTAAAGTCATACTTAAATCATATTTGCTACATGAGCACAAAATGATCTGATGGCTTTTCTCTGTTGAGAATGGTTTTTCCTTTTCTCTCTTGACTTGGATGGTTAAATGCTTAATTTACCAGTGAGACTGAGAGCGTGTTATGCTGAGATGAGCTCGTGAGACTGAGAGCGTGTTATGCTGAGATGAGCTCGTGAGACTGAGAGCATGCACGATGGAGACCAGTTTGTGAGACTGAAAACGTGTCCCACTGAGACGTGCGTAGGAGACTGAACCTGGGACGTGATGAGACTGGACTGTAGCTTCAGGCTCTGCCTTGACATCTTACCTGCATCACTTTAGAACCAGGCTGCAACGGCTTGATGACCAGCTGACGGCCAAGTGTGTAGAGAACCCTGTCTGAGTCTGGTCCCCAAGCCACAGAGTACACAGGAGATGCTGGGGGGAGAGAGAGAGAGAGAGAGAGAGAGAGAGAGAGAGAGAGAGAGAGAGAGAGAGAGAGAGAGAGAGAAGGAGCAAGATGCAGTGATTGTTTGCCCTGGATGGTAGAAAACACAGCCCTAAAGGTAATTAACATGGACACCATTTATAATCAACAGCACATGGACTACATGTTGAAGAAGCATCAGAGCACATAGGGCGAGCTGTTATTTGTAACTTTGCGAGCTGTCGTTTGTAACTTTCGATTTTATTTTACAAAGACAGAAATGGCGCAGGCGTGACGGGCGTTATCAAAGTAGTAATTCTTCTGTCATGCAACCCTAAACTCCAGAGCTCGTGTCGTTTTGCGTAGCCCGGAGGATTGCAGAGAGCAGAGCAGTACACTGCACACATCAGAGCACACCACACGAGGAAAGACAACTGAGCACGGGAAACCTGGCGGGAGCGAAGATGTGTGTGCACGTGTGTGTGTGTGTGTGAGTGAGAGAGACAGGCAGAGAGAGGCAGACTGACATTTAACCCTGCTCCAGGTGCTTGTGGTTTCATACAAATGCCAAGAGGTCACATGGTGTTGGGCTGCCAGAAGGCAGTGGAGGTGGGCTGTGATGCATCCCCTCTGCACCCCCCCACCCCCCCACCCCGCTCTCTCCCTCCTCCCCCAAGTGGGTGGGGCTTACACCATGGCTCCTGCAGCCTACCGACGGCTCCCAGTCCATACCCGAGACTCCTCCCACAACAAGAGCAAAAGAAAGACTCTTAGAGTTAAGAAGAGAAAAACAGATGGAATAAGAAATAAAGCGTGAAAGTGAGAGAGAGCTCGAGAGTGAGAAAGAGTGAGAAAGAGTGAGAGAGTGAGAGAGAGTGAGACGAAGAAAGCAAGAGAGAGACAGCACACAAATTCCCCAACCTTAAAGTGTGAGTCTGTGCATTAAGTGAAAATGTTAATGATGTTACATATGTGCTGCTTCTTAAAAACCTCGTGAAATATCCGGCCACTGACTGATACATTCTGAATAAATGATAAGCAACTATGATATGAGTGCTGAACACAATTTTACATTCAGATGCATGAATTTCTCATTAAAAGACAGATCTGTTATATAAAACAAAATAGTTTGTATCCCAAAATGACGCTTGAAAGGCAAAAGGTTCCTGTCCCCTGGCTAGAGGAAAATCCAACAGCATCATGATCTGGCCTCAATGTGCATTAGAGTCCCTCCTGACAAACGCAGCTTCTCACTGGGCACAGAAGGGATTTCAAATGGCAGTAGAGGATCTTTCCAGAACCCTTTAATGACATGAAGTAGATAAAGTGTGTTTAAGATTTCAGTGCCAAAATGAAACAATTGGTAAGTGCACCATATGTGCACGTTAACTGGCCTGAGAACTGTATAATTAAGCATCATTTTATGGCATTTTGTAAAAATCCTCTCCAATAAACCTTTGAAAGTTTATGGTGCTTTTAATGAAATGGAACTTACATATTCATGCACTTTGTGACAGAATACAACATGATACCATAAAAGTAGCTGGAAAGTGTCTTCTTAAACAATATAGCTGGAATGAGGCTTAACATGCTCATTCTGGTACAAAGCAGAAAAACAAACATAACTGATATTTTACTTATAGATGGTAGTAAGAATGCATGCAATGTACTGTATGCGTGACAAAAAAGAAAAACATACAAAGACAAAGAACAGTCAACAAAGAAAACTTGAGACAGGACAAACGAGACAGGACAAATGAGACAGGTGATGACGCCTCGGAAACAGAAGCCAAACAAAAACACAGTCACATGGCATATATGTGAACCGGGACACCGTTGAAAGGGAAATCATGATAAATAGCTACAATATGCTCATAACGCATCGCCAAAGAAAGATCAAACCGAATCTCTGTCCATTAGAAAAGCACCCCAAAAACTGCTGGTTTGGGAGAAATGGCATACTATTTCAGCATAGGAACAAATAAATCTGCCTCGATGTACTATTTATCTAGTGCTCACAAATTTCTAAAAACATCCGCGCAATTAAAATAAAACATGCATGCAAGTAGGAATTTAGAAAGCGACTTTGTAAACTGTGGTCAACAAGTGAAGTATATCTGGCCATAGATAAAGAAAATGTGCAAAAGGATTGTAAATTGTTCCCTCAAAGCAATTTTTAGTTTCGTCCTTGGGCTCCGTAACTATGGTTGTGTTCAGACCTGGTAGCTTTGGTTAAATTAAATGAACCCTGATGCGACAGCTTGTTGGAACATTGCCCTTTGAACTCTGGCGCACATCAAAGTGCTCTTGAGCAATATCTCAGTCCACTTCCAAACAAACTGGTGTGGTTAGTATGAACACATCACGGAACAAATGCACCAAAGACAGGACGTGACATCACAAGATGCTACCTTAAGCACCACGGCCCCATTCAGTGTCCGTCTTAATATGCACTCTTCCACTTTGTCTCACCATATCCCCTTGGGGGAAACCCTGACGCCGTCTCTATGGCCTTTCCATTACTGTATTAACTAGTCTTGCAGCTCAGACTCCTTAGGGAGAGACTGATGCCTTGCGTCACTTTACATGGTCAAGAACTGCCATTCAACTGATGCACAAAATGACCAAATCACATGCCTGCTATATTAGCATGGCATATAAAAGGAGGTAGTCTTGAAAACAGAGTCGTGACACAGACTGTTAATCCAATACTGAATTCACTACGTCAGTATCCCAGTTGCACTTCAATCTTTTTGTTCCTTTGAGCATTTTGATGTTAAATCACCTGTTAATGCAACGTCAACATTAATCTCTTCACTTTTCCCTGCGTAAGCCACACCTATGTCTTTGTGATGTACTCCAATTCTTCTTTCTTCTCCATAACTGACAGAAGGGGGCATACAACAAACTAAATCAGATGACTTGGAAACGATGCAATGCAACAACACACACAAGTGAAACCCCATCGTCTCCTGTAAGATGTTAAGAAAGGCTACATGCTTTTGTTTTCCTTGACAACCATTGTACTGCATTAATGGTACAACTTCCTTAAACTACAACATGGAACTTAACTTGTACAATGTGTATATGATTAAGAAAGTAATAGTTTTATACAAAAGATTATTCTCTCCCGTTTTATGCTACTAAAAGTGAACAAGTGGCCAGTAACACCACTGGAGAATTGCTCTGCCTCTCTCCCCCCCCTCTCATATATATATAAGTCAGAGTGCGACATTATATATTATATATATATATAATATATAATGTCGCACTCTGACTTTTCACAATGACCATTCAAGATATCTGAAATCACAAACTATATAGTTAACAATACAATAAAGTCATATAATCAAATTAGGGGATCTCAGATTTTACCTAGTATAACTTACATTCAAGGAATCTACAAGTTAATTTACACATGTGAAAACAATTTCTGATATTTCAAAATATATTTAAGATGTCCTTATGCAAAAAAATTATGTTTTTATTAGTGGTGGGCCGTTAACGGCGTTAACGGCGTCCGTTAATTTGATACTCTTATCGGGCAATATAAAAATTATCGCCGTTAATCTATTCTTAAAGTTGGGTTGGGCATGGACGTAATTTGGGGGGGGACGGGGGGGACATGTCCCCCCCACTTTTTCAAAAGCCGGTTTTGGTCCCCCCCAGTTTTTACGGTTAAAACCAAATATTTAAATAGCGACGAATCCATGTCCCCCCCACTTTTGAAATCAAAATTACGTCCATGGGGTTGGGAACTGGGTCAAAATGGGTAAGCAAACTATGATGACTTTCAACTTGATAGTTTAGCTCGGCTGTATTCCTAACCAAATTGCACAGTAGGGGCGAGAACGAGTTTTCAAACCTGTGAATTACAAATCGTACGCGTGTTTAGATGGATACAACCACGAAGTCGCCAGGTTTGCTTCATGGAAAATTCATTTTTAGGAACGTAAAGTGTTACTGGAGCGGAGCTCGGAGCGGTCGTTTTCTGCATGGTCCTAGCGCTAGACTCGTCGCTATAAATATTTATTTTTAACCGTTAAAACTGCAGAGGACCAAAACCGGCTTTTGAAAAAGTCCCCCCCAAATTACGTCCGTGAGGTTAAATGTACTAAATGTTGGCTTACATTTCAAATATCATGTTTAGCTGAATAAACATGTTATCAACCCCTTTTAATGTACAGTATGTAGGCTTACAAATTCATGTTTAACTGAATAAATCGTTGAACACGAGTAGCCTACATTTTATTGAGCATGTTTTTTTTCTTCAAGTATCAAAGTAGAACAGCTTTCTCAAGCAGTCATTGATGCATTTTTGAAACAGGAGATGAGCCCCTGGTCTAATGCACCCTCTGTATTAAGAAACCCTATCTCAAAAACTGACTTTTAGTCATTACTTGGGTAGCACGCATATGAGCCATTTTAATATAGATTAATCTAGATTAATCTAACGGCGTTAGATTAATCTAGATTAATCTAGATTAATCTAGATTAATTTCAAGATTTCAGTGAGATTAATCTAGAATAAAAAATTTTTTCTATGCCCACCCCTAGTTTTTATGTTAATTATCTCTCTCAGAGACTTCAATTGTGATATTGACAATAAAAATGTAAATGTGCCATATTGTACAAAAACAGCTTAGTTTTGCACAGCTTCTGGGTTATTAGTAACATTCTGAGTGACGGTTATTGTGACGCTCGCAGAAAGGAGGCACGACGAGCGTCTCAAGGTGCAACACACAACATTTATTAACGTACACACGAAAAAGCCCAGCACAAACGGTGCAAGCACGCTGACGCGTATGCTTGCACGGGCATGAACTTTAGACAAAGACGAGCACAAGACACCGCGCTAACGCACATTAAATAGGTGAATAACACAGACCCACGTGACCTCGAGACAAGGCACAGGTGTAACAAACGAACACGCTCACAAACAACCCACGCCCACAGAAGTACAAACATGGACATAACGACACGCAGACAACGTAACGGCACGCCCACAGGGAAGGGTTCAGAGCTGTCACCGTGACAGCACCCTCCACCAGGGGCTCGCTACTCCCGGAGCGTCCCGGGCAGCTGGAAAGCCCCGAACCAACACCGACGGGCAGGTCCGGAGCCGCCGGGATCACGAGCCTCCGAGAGCAGTCGCCCCCGACGGCGGGAACCGCCGCGAACAGCTCTAGTACACCCTCCCTGGGAAGACAGGGGAGAAAACATTAAACAATGGCACGTTCACAAACACGCACACTGGAACATGAAACACAAGAGGCACAAACGGGAAAAGGAAGTTAGGGAGACACAAGGGGATAGACAAAAACATAGGAACACAAACATTCATTCCCGGAGCTAGGCTTCCCGCCTGAGGCAACGCCTGTAGCGGCGCGAAAGCTACGGGGGCTGGAGACGCTGCAGATGGCGGTGTTCCTCCCGCCTGTTCTGACCGCTCACCGCCAGGTGCCGCACGGCTAGCGGACGCGCTGGGTGTAGCGCGACCAGTAGCCCGCTTGGGGGCCGTCCCTCTGGTGGACGCGCAAGGTGCAGCGCGACTGGTCGACCGCTTGGGGGCAGCACTACCGGTGGGTCTCGCGGCAACCTTTCTCCCAGGTCCACGGCTCCCTCCACCGGGTTTGCCGTAAGGGCTTGCCGCCCCATAAGCCTGCCGGCGCCCATTCCCCCACTCCGGGTACCCCCCGTAGGAGGCCCCGCCGGTGCCAGGCCGGCTTCCCCTGGCTCCGGTATCGGGGGTGGTATCCATCCCCGACTCTCCCTCCTCGGCTACGCTCCAGTCCATGGACTGAGCGGGGTTCTCGCACCGTGAGTGCTCCATGGGCTCCTCCTCGTCGGAGTCCCCACTCTCCGATGCGGGCGGACTGTCCGGTCCGCTCCCACCCCCTTAGTAAACCGTCAGGAGCGAACTCGCCGACCGGAGACTCTCCCCCTCACTCTCCTCTTCTGACGGGGCTGAGTACCACGACGGAGGGGGACTGGTGACCTCCTTCTCCTCTTCATCGGAGTGCTCGGTGTACTCCGACCACTCCGACGGCGTGGGACTGGTCTCCCTCTCCTCGTCCGACATCGGGGGAGCCGCAGACGTGAGGGAAGGGCAGCTGGTCTCATCCGAACTCCCGAACTCCTCTTCGGGGGGAGTGAGGCCAAAGGCGCCTACCCCTAACACCAACGGTTCTGTCTCCTCCAGGTCCGCCGGGGGGAAGGTCCCTTCTGCAGGGTATGCCAGGGGCGGAGCTCCGTGCCTCTCGCTCCATACCCTGCTTGCGGCCAGTCGGAAGTACTCCGCGTCCTCCTCGTCCTCGGCCGCCTGGGCTTGGCGCAGTAGGCACGCACAGACGGGGTCCTGCTGCATCTCCTGCTCCGGGTCTGGTACCTCGGAGCGACGCGCAGGGGAAGAGGCGTGACGTCGCTTAGCCTTCTTCTTGCCCTTCTTGCGTGTACGTGTATCCTGGCATAGTGGTGGCTCGTCTTTCTGTGACGCTCGCAGAAAGGAGGCACGACGAGCGTCTCAAGGTGCAACACACAACGTTTATTAACGTACACGCGAAAAAGCCCAGCACAAACGGTGCAAGCACGCTGACGCGTATGCTTGCACGGGCATGAACTTTAGACAAAGACGAGCACAAGACACCGCGCTAACGCACATTAAATAGGTGAATAACACAGACCCACGTGACCTCGAGACAAGGCACAGGTGTAACAAACGAACACGCTCACAAACAACCCACGCCCACGGAAGTACAAACATGGACATAACGACACGCAGACAACGTAACGGCACGCCCACAGGGAAGGGTCCGGAGCTGTCACCGTGACAGTTATCATAGCAGAAGAATATGTTCTGTAGTATTTGACCTGTACTTTCCTAAGAAGGTATTCTTTCCTATGCAAGGACATAAATTGATTATAGATATCTGCTATATAAGTCAGACAAATTCATTTCAACAATTAACAGTTTCCATAAGTAAAGAATTTCATTTTAGTTTGCTTGGTATTTTTGTAGCTATTGTTGCAAAATATATATCATAAAAGCTGTTAAATCAGGATGTGATGTATCTATGAGTTTTGTTTACATCTTTTGGTTCCATGACAATATTCGAGTGTATAAGCAAACCAGGACTGTGCTTTGATCCATACCAAGAGAACTGAGCTTCATATATACATGTGACCCATTTTTATGTGTTCATACCTTGTTGGGCCAAAGTTGACCTCAACATCCCACTTTTAGACCAGATCTTGATTTGACCATCTTCCCCAGCTAAAGGTAAGAGAGAGTCAACAATAAAGAGTGAGATTATGTAGCAGAATAATTCAGATAGTGTAAACATTTGCATCAAAAACTAAGTTTTATATGTACTTATGGACATCCGTCATAAGTCATATACACATTTACAGGAGTTTAAATGGCAGACAGAACATGAAAGAAATAGCAACATTACATATTCAACACCTACAGTGTTTGTGGTTTTTTGTTTTTGTTTGAACACAGTGCTAAAAGAAATGTTCTCACAAAATGAACCTTGCACACAGTCACATTTACTTGAGGCTGAAAGCATTCTGATCACTAAACTCTGAAAGGATTTACTGATAGTGCTTTTTACACTTTCTCATCCCTAATTAATTTCTTATGCAATATCCAGTTGTAACCATCAACTTAGATTTCAAAATTATGTGTTCTGTGTGCTGTATGACACAGTAGTGAAAGAACTGTGTTGTTTACAGTATGTGAAGAGTTTTATTTTCAACATTGGGCACTGATGCCAAATTTATGCATTATCGGACATTACACTGATATTACATTAAACAAAAAAAGCTACTATTCAATAAGCTTTTGTATTTGTACACTCATTCTCATCCAAAAGTATTAATCATATAAAATCCACACACCAAAGACTAGGAAAAAATAAACCTTATGAGATCTCCTAGAAACTTTGTAGTACAGATAAATACCAAACAGTACATTAATCAACACATTAACAAAATGCTATATATTGCAACAGTATTAGCTGAACAGATCAGTCACTAGCGCTGACCAGTGATGAGGGCGGTTCCATCGTAGTTCCAGCGGCCGGCTAACACAGCCCCACGGTGAGCCTCCACGCTCTTCTCAATGCGCCCCGTCTTAGAGACAAAATGGAACTTACCTAAAGAATCAAGTAAAACTGATTAAGCATCTAAATAATGTCACAACGACAATTATTAATGTGTAATTCACATTAATACAATGACATATTGTGAAGCAGTAATGTAGGTACTTTCTTCAGCAGTTTCAGACATTGTCTTTAGTTTTCTTCATTATTTAAAGATCATTTCAGCTTCAGCCACAATGTGACAAACTGTGTACATTGGAGAAAAAAAGCTTTGCTTTAAATGGCAAAATATAATAAAATCAAGGTACTGCAAGTTACAGTTGGCACGTATTTGAGAACGGATGCTCAAAAATCAAAAACGGATGATCAAAAAACGTTGAAAAATGAATGTGTCACGTGTATCTAGATGAAGGATTGTGTCTCACCACTGACCAGAACATTTATAATCTATAAGCTTGTATCTAGTTGGTAAATATTGAAAAATATTTATTTTTGCCAGGTTCTCAGTGCACATGAGCAGAATAACTCTTCTATTTATCTGAAATATACCAACGTATAGAACCGGATTAGTAGCTTTCCTTGGAGTAGTTTGTATTCACAAATTCTCATATTACATATATACTGTATATGTGTACTACACATTACTACACACATTACTACCACTTCAGCACAAGATGTTAGTGCATCCAGTCAGATTTTGAATGTGTGGTTTTGATGAGCAATATGTCTCAATGAGAAGAAACAAATTCCCCAAAAGACTTTTGGTGTAGGGTTTATAGTACAAAGTGCTATATTAAACCTGAAGTGGGCAGATTTGACTTCCAGCTTACAATGCACCAACATTTGACTATTGGTACACTTGAGTAAAATGTGCAGCACAAAACAGAAGAGCAAAACCAGGACGTCTGCTGCTCAGATCAGACCGGCCTTCCTCATGCTGGAGACAGAGGCCAATCAGGAGACAGTTATCAAAGACACTAGCCAACCATGTATTTAGTGGCAGTTCATATTAAAAAATACTGAATGTTCTATGTCATTTCTGGATGCCTAACACTGTAAATCAGCATGCTGTGGCTCTCTTCCAACACTGATTTACAACCCAGAAAAGCAGGTAGCAAGAGAACAAACACTAAATGTTGTGTTAAAATCACACACACACACACACACACACACACACACACACACACACACAAAGGGGATCAATTTTTTAACAATTACATCAGGGAGACTGCATGTCCAGGTGATACTGAGTGGTAAGCACAGAGAGCGCCATGCCCAGGTTACACATGTATCTGCACAGGAGGCCACGCACAGACGGGGACGCGAGTGAACCACTAAACTTACTGTTATATTTTTCCCCCACCCACCAAAAAAGTTAAACATCTGTGGTTTCTTTTAACCATTTCAGAATGCAGAAGCCAAGGAGATGTGACATTTGAGAACTAAGGTAGGCGTGCGACTTTCCATCATGCGAGAGGCGTACGCCGTGATAAAATGGCTCTAGACATCAAAGAAGAAGAGTGGGTCAAAACTCTCAATATTGCGACCCACGTGTGCAAGGAACGTTATCGAGGCGTCAGACTTCAATACGGCCACAGAGTCAGACTGCCAGTCACTGGAGATAAACAAGCAGGAGAGAACGTATGAATAGTCCTTGCTCAGCTTTAAGAGCCACAAGCAAAATGAAGGCATCTCGCAATGGAGTGGCAGAACCCGGGAGTAAAAACAGAAGCATCCTGTAGGCAGTCAGCTCAGGAACCTCCGAGCAGAGGGGTGAGCAGGCCCACAGACTGAATAGGGTTTTCATCGCAACAGGGGACTGCCAGACTAAATTACTGCCTCAGCCTGTGGGTGTGTTTATGCAACTCTACACTGCCATTAGTGTGGTGAGCGCACGTCGCCCTCCACGGCCATGAGTCTCCAGTCCATGTCTTTGTGTGATAAGTGCATGAGATGAAGAGGTCAAAACGAGTTAAATGCACACAGCTCAAAGTAAACATCTCAAAACATGCATGCACACATACATGCATATATGCATACATACATATATATATACACACACAACAGTACAGCATAATGTCAACAACTTAGCCTACCAATCCCCATGTACAAACAGAGGAAAGTTGGCCAAACTGGAACACAGAAGGCTACATCATTTATGTTTTCTTTGCTCTGACACAACTGATTCAACTGCCCAGTTTATCATCAAGTGTTGATGAAAATAAAGATCCACACATGATAATATTATGGCCCATACTGTCCACACTGCTCATACGGTCAACACTTCAACACATTTCAGATGCTTCGGTGCTTTTTAAGTTCCACTAGTATTACCCAGGCCAGGAACTCTCGACTCGGTCCTGGGAGCCCACTGCCCTGCTTCATGTTCTAATTACTTTTTCCAAGTCACCTTTAAGCTGCACAGGGCAACAAGTGACTAGGACAGATGTGGACAAACTCTGAATTAAGAAATTACAGAGAGCAATCAACATGCATGTTTAAGTTCATCTGTCCCTATATCTATTTACAGTATTTTCCAGTAGGTTCTGAATAATATTTTGCATTATTTGTTGAAGTAATATCATTTTTGTTTTGACAAAATACTGGGATTTGACAAAATACTGTTGTAGAACTATGGCTTAAATGTTGGGAGCCTTTGTTTTTGAGAACTGTAGCACCAGTGCCTGGGCAGGTCCTTGTCCTGTCTGAAGTACTTTTGAGATTTACCTACAAACTGTTCTATTATGTCTGAACACATTCCAACAAATTCTGTGCAATTATTCTGCTGTATTATGCTGTATTATGTTATCTTTTTTTATTTGCAATACACACATCAGTACACCTACTGCATCTCAACAATGCCACGTACTGACATATATGTCTAAATTTGGGACATTACGCTTGTCTTTTGACCACTGATGTAAATGCAGTACTGTAAGTCAAATTTACTGCTCAGAATTCAATGTCATCAAATGTATAATTTTATGTTTATGATGAACACTACCAACCATACATCACTTTGTTCCACTGTAGATCCCTTGTAAAAGGGATACAATGCAGAAACATGTTCTTACACAGCTCAGGAAGTCTACAGCTAATAAGACAAGTGATTGGAGCATAAAGAGTTCTGATGGGTGATGCTCAAATATAGATACAAAGGGAATCCGGATGCAAGACACAGCATTTAAGAAAAGTGCATCACTGACGTGTACTACCCATCTGTTTTCCAAAGTGAAGACACTATCTTTAGATTTAATTATGCTAAAAAGAAGGGATGACAGTGACAGACAGAAGTAAATACAAAAATATAGTGACACAATATGCTTACAATACGTTTTAAAAAATGTAAGAAGATATTACCATCAGTGCTGGTGAGTACAAAGATCTCTGCCATGGTCTGCTTCTTCCCACTGACAGCTTTGGGGAACCAGTGGAGGTCAGTGGGGTAGATGTCATCCTGCAGTTTCACCACAACACTGGTCTCATTTGTAAGCAGGTTCCACTTTAATATCTGATGGTCTTCACTGCAAGAGAACAACTCGTCTGCTGAGGACCAACCTACACAGCTCACCAGTTCTCTATGTGCACACATGTTAAGGTGAACATCTATTTAGGGACTTTTTTTTTTTTACAAGTTTTTGGATTTACAAATAAATAGTAAAGTACATTGCACACATCTGTAATTGTCTGTCACTTACATTTACGTTTAGTTTAAGAAAATCTATTTAGTATGTCTAAACAAAACCCTATTGTGGCTTTACAATGAAAAGGAGGGGAAGGATATGCTTTGGCTCCTTTAACAGAGAGGTTTTGAACCTCATTTTGTACTTCAACGTTGACAAAAATCCAAATATTGTGGATAAGCACGCAATTCAAGCAAGCAGTCGCAGGCCCCGAGGTTTATTGTGGAAAAACGAAATATCAGTCCATCATATTTCTTCTAACCTTTACACCCTTACTTATCTAAATTCGTTTAGTTCGATTAGCTAACGTTAGTTGTTTTATAACT
>NC_135229.1:11012849-11060349 GCF_052324685.1 Brachyhypopomus gauderio
TCTTTGTATTTGGGTACAGAGCTCAAAAAATCAGATCCAAAAAGCTGTCGGTGTTAATTCACAGTTCTGATGGTCAGAAGGATATTCAGAGCTGCACTGTGGAAGTTCACTTTCAGAAGATCATCGACAAGGTAAAATAATTATTTAATTTTGCTTTTAAATAATAAATAAAACTCACCACTGTGCTCGGCCAAGATGATGAAAGTAGATTAAATAGAAAATGTTTTTTTTTTGTATGTGTATATAAAATACACACGTAGTGTATACTTAAATGAATAAATAAATTCTAAAAATGGGTCCTGCTTGATCACACATCAGTGTGCTGACATGATGACAGAACATAAAGCAGTGAATATATAGCTGTGGCTGGTTTATTTTATGATTTAATTTTATTAGTATATATCTGTTGGTGCCATTTTCTGCATTTAATAGACCTTTACATTTTTAGTACAGAAGTATTTTCCCTGCATGTGAATTTGTGGTGATGTAAATACTCTGTACACCATGTCATGTCAGCAATAGTAATTAAAACATTTTTAATCACACTGCTATAAGAATTTTAATTCCCCGTTTCATTTCAAATAGTTTAAAATAGACAAATGCCTTTTGATAATTTTGGGGAGATTTTTAGTCGTTTAAACTCTTTTTACGTTTGTGTTCTTGTCTGTTTATTTAATTGTAATAGCAAGGTCATTTTATAAGGGTAGTGAGAGCTCTTTTATTTTGCAACCTTGTATTATGTGGGGATGAAGGAAGAGATGGAGATGTTTAGTAGAACCTGAGGTCTCTGTAGATGTGGTGGCTATGTGATCTTTACTACTCCTGGTCTCTACATCACATTTATGTAGTAGGATGTGGTTTATCTCGTTAATATTTTTGTTGTTTATTTAAGCACGCCTGCTCCCACCTCCTAAATATTTTCTTTATAGATGCAGGTGCAACAAGTGTGTTGTACAGTCCCGCAGGGTTAATGTGAGGCAGTGCTGTAATGTAGGTGTTCCTGTGTGGGGCTGTGTCACATGCAGCTGGGCTCTTTGTGACCGTTTGCTACGTGAATGTGCCGTGTGTGTTGAGGAGCTGAGACGGTGCGTTTGTGCCCCTCCCCTCTGTTTCAGGAAGGAGATGACTACGAGGTCATCCCCAACACCAACTTCTACGTTTCAAGAACGGCCAGTAAGGATAATACCTCCGCTTACTACATCAGTGGCAAGAAGGCCACTTTTAAAGAAGTTGGGGCATTACTCCGTAGCCATGGCATTGACCTTGACCACAACAGGTTTCTTATTCTACAGGTAATGAGTCTCTAAACTTAATGCATCCTTTTACATTTTTTTCGTGTGTGTAATTGATGGGTTTTCATTTAATCCATGTCATTTGGTTTATTTTACATTGCTACTGGCCTTTCTTGTTCTTTAATTTTATGATCAAGGGCTGTAATTAAAATGAGGTGAAGCAACTCTTGATTGGATGAAGCTGCCCCCAACACACAGAGGCAAGGCCCTACACCTTAGACTGCTATAGCAGCGCATCATGGTTTTCAGCATTGTGTGGAATGTGCAAACCATCATTTGCTGCTTTAGAGTTTTAAGGGGATTACGTAATCTGGAGTCACGGCGGACTCGGTCATTTAAAATCCTTCGTCGTATGATCTAACAAAAAAGGTCAGAGGTCATGACTGCTGCTGTGCCTCCTTCACTATAGCAGCACGTAAATATTGGTGTGTGAAGAAATAGAGTCTAACCCCAATATTACTTGTGCTGCTTCAGTGAGGCAGGGGCAAACATCTTCATTCAGGTTTTGTGTGTGTTTATTTAAATATTGCTTTGTTGTGATTTTTTTATTTTTCTATTTTCCCCATTATTTTGAATTATTTCAAAAATAGGATTTTTTCTTATATTCCATTGTTTGCTTGAGTTTACTTAGGGAGTTTGGGATAAGCACATGAGGTATGTACGTTACTGCAATGCTAAACCTAACTAAGAATGGCTGTATTATGACTGTGTGTGCACATCTGTACCAGAGGCAGTGTGCTCTGAATCTTCAGGTTTTGTACAAGGGTTCTCTCACCATTTCACACCAATTCTACTACTTGTTGTCTATTTAATGTGGCTCAGTTGGTATATTGCATTCTGCTTCCTACATCCTGCCTTGATTTTTGCCATTTTTATTTTGGGCTTTTTTTTATTAAACAGTGTGTTGCAGGATCATTGAATATCTGTGCTATGTTGCTTTGTGAACTTTGTTTGTATGCAAGTTAGAGTTTTTCCCCTCCCCTACTTGACTCCCTGCTTTCCTGTGTTATACATAGGAGTGTGTGTGTGTGTGTGTTATTCAGTCACACACACACACAGCAAAGGTCCAGATTAGTAGGTTGGTAATTGGATCCTGACCTCTTGCTGACTTAATAGGGGGTGTGTACAAACTATGCTCATTATTTTGGGTAGATGTAAGTATGTTCATGTAAAATGGTCAGATTGACCTTTGTTTGCTTCATGTGGCCTTTATAGGAATGAGGACAATCTGCAGATATTGTACATTTGTGGAGTCAGACAGGTGTTTGTTTGCGTCAGGGGGAGGTGGAGCAGATTGCGATGATGAAGCCGAAGGGCCAGGCGGAGCACGATGAAGGTATGCTGGAGTACCTGGAGGACATCATCGGATCCTGCCGACTGAAGGAGCCCATCAGTGCCCTTTGCAGACGGGTGGAGCTGCTCAATGAGCTCAGAGGTGAAAAGGTCAGTCAGGAGACCACACCGCTGACCACTACACGCCTCCTGCTTCTGGCTCCACGCCTTCATGGGTCATCCACACACTTACCGCAGTGCTGGACTGAACACCGAGATGGATCAACCCATGACTGATACTCATGCAGTTGTTTTTGTGTGTTTGTGTGTGCACACGCACATATACAAAAATACACACAACTTTAATTGACATTGGACGTCAAACACACACCCCATCACTAGCCAATTAGTATTTTTTTTATTTATTTTTTCCTCCGTGGATGAAGTTACTATTTCTAGTTATTTTTTAAGCTTATCCGACTTTCACGGGGAAAAAAATATAATGGTTAAATTTAGTTTTAATATCTGGGACTTGTATGGTCCCAGATACTATATGCATTTTGTGCTTCTAATTTCGAATAATAGCCACACGTCTACTGTGTGTGTGTGTGTGTGTGTGTGTGGTGGTCTTGTTTTGCTTGTTTTTAGTAGTGACTAACACTTGCTTAGTTTGTACTGCAATGGAAATTGAATTTGAATCTTTGAGCACTTTGTGCTGCTGAGATTCCACCAGCTTGTTGGTCTCCTGTCCCTCTATCTAAGGCTGCGGCATTTGGAGTATAAAAATGCAGTTTCTGTTCTCCTATTCTCACGGGATGTTTCTAGGGCTGGTTCAAGGTAGGACCGATGTCTTGTGTACAGACATTCGACGTTTGGCACTTTATCACTGAAGACGTCTTGATTCCTGAGTCTTCAGACGAGGTGCCCTCCCTTGTTGTTTTAGAGGCGGCCCAGGGACGTTTGCGCGGTTGCAGGGTTTGATTCATCGTGATTATATCGTGTGTCCCGTCGTCTGCACGTTGCGCTGATGCTGGTGTCCTGCCGTATTAGTTTTGGCTGCATTTCTGTGTTATGGGGAGGTTGTTCCCCACTTTAAATGTCAGCTTCTCTTGGAGAGATTGAGCATGATGAAACAGCAGGGGTGGGGGGGGTCGCCCTCTTATTTGTGTTTAATACTACATCCAGCTGAATGTGCCTCATCTCTAATGGTCCCATTCAGCGTTGCTCACGGTTACCAGCGCTGTCTTTCTCTCCCACTCCGCTCTGCCAAAAACTATTGCAAAATACTTGGCAACAATGAAACCGAATGGCTGGATCATTAATTAAATAAAATAAATAAACGCACAACTGTAGCCGGTTTTCCTGCGTGGAGGGGTGTGTCCGTGATGCGCGTGTGTGTGAGGACGCTCGCTGCACGGCCTGTTGTCTTTTATTTTTGGTACTTAACCTGTAGCAGGTACTTAAACATGCAGGTAGCAGTGAGGACAGGTGCGCACGAGCTACGAGCAAAATGTTACGAATGACTGCAAGAGCCCAGAATGCTATTTACAGCTTTGTGCTCTGCTTGGAAAATCTGTATGCAGTCTGTTACTGGTCAGTACGTTGGTGCTGCGAGCCCAGTGGGGCAGAATACAGATGTAGGGGGTGCTCATAACGTCACTGGAGGCCTGTGGCATGTGGTGATATAAAAACATTTGATTCTGTGTCCGTTAAATTGTGATTTGTTTTGCTTAGCGTAATATGCAGATATTTTATGTAAGTGGGGGGCGGGCGGTAGGGCTGAACGATTAATTGCATTTGCGATAATCTCGCGATATTTTAAAACGTGATTCTCTAATCGCACAGGCTGTGATTTAAACTGGTCACGTGACTTGGGAGAGCCGAGCCGAGGACGAACGGAGCAAACCCGAGCAGGAGGCAGGGAGGTGGAGAAGTGAAGTGAACACAGCGCACTTTAACTTGTTGCACAATGGCTTCAGGCTCGACAGAAGCTGACAACTGAAAGTCTAATACCAAAGAGGGGCAGCACATCAGTTGTGTGAAATTACTTTGGCTTTAAAAAAGATGCTGCTCAACGTCAGGTACTGTGTAAAACGTGCCTTGCTACTGTCGCTACGACGCGAGGTAATACTACAAACCTTCTTCAGCATTAAAAAAACACCACAAAGCCTTGTATGATATTTGTAAGGCTGAAATGCCAACGACCAGTGCTGCATCTTCAAATACGCAAAAATGTTTCTCTGCGCTTATACAGCTTTAGTATGCGGTGAGCAGCGAAATACCATAAAATCACGCATATGGGCGGAATAAGATTTAAAGCACGGATGAATCGCTAAAGCGCGGATAGCTTGACCGGTCCAGCAGACAGGTTTCACTGACCGAACTGTTTGAAAGTGTAACTCCTTATGGATATAATTCGAAGCGGCACGCTGAAATAACTGTCAGTAACGGAGTTCATAGTGAAAGACATGATGCCCGTTAATATTAGTGAACAAGCCCGCCTTCATGGCTTTGTTAAACACCCTGGATATGCGCTACCAAATGCCCTCACGTACATATTTTAGCCAAGTTGCTATACCTGCAGGGTTGCCAACTCTCACGCATTGAGCGTCTTAGACTAAAAAGTTACTAGTTCGCTCTGGCGCCAACCACAGGCGATCGATCGATCACGATATAATAATAATATTTAAATTTAGTCCATTTTACACCTCCCCCCATAACAACAAATTACGTTTGCCACCCACTCCAGGTTCAAGTCTCACTCCAAGCGATCTTGAAAAGTTGACAACCCTGTATCTGAGCTGTATAAAAAATGCCGAAACAGAGTTTCCTGAAAACAGTGGGAAAATATCGCGATTTTAAATCGCAATCGCAATTTATAGATTAAAAAATTGCAATTAGATTATTTTCCAAAATCGTTCAGCCCTAGCGGGCGGCGGCTATGACTGACCTTTTATTTATATATATATATATGAATATCTGCTCAGTTGAAATGTCTTGTTGCTAGTGTGTTAAGAAGTCCTGTTGGGGTGTTTCGTTTGATATATCAGCAGTGTCGTCTTGCTAATGTGGCCTGTTGAGACATTTTGAGTTATGGAGCTGCTGTTTATTAGAGTTGATGCCCTTTCAGTGGTGAACTATCCCTCACACTCAATTAGCCCCATGAACAAACGGACGCTGTTTCTTCTGGATTTGCAGCTGAACCGTGTGAAGATGGTGGAGAAGGAGAAGAACGGCCTGGAGGGCGAGAGGAACAAGGCCGTGGAGTTCCTCACCCTGGAGAACGAGATGCTGAAGAAGAGGAGCCAGCTCTGCCACTTCTACCTGTAAGACTGAAGTATCCTCCACCCCCTCCATCTCCTCCATCACCTCCGTCTCCCACTCACCTTCAAACATCTGCCTATATCTTGTTTTCTCAACAAAAGGGCTGTAACTTATAAAAGCAAATGTATTTTTATATGGATGAAAATCTCATACCTTTTTATCCAGGTAGGGTCGAGGCATTGCTATATCTACTCTATAGAGGGTCCAGCTACGGTGGCCCAGAAGGACAATGAATAAGGATGATATTAGGCCTATTAGTATGATGGGACCATGGACACGATCACTGTAGTCACTAACATTTATATCCGCTCATTATCATATTTACATGCGGCCGTACAAGCAACTGTGGTTAATTTTGAAGCATGCGTTGAAGTGATTTTTAACAGCCCGTGATTGATTTTTGCTGAACTGTGAGATTGCGGGTGTTGTGGGGTTCTGTCCATCCGAAGGCGTGCGTGTTCACTCACGAACGCCTACAGACGCAGCCGTTACTCTTCTGTTATGACACATCTGTAGCTCTGTTAAAATAAAACACTTGAGCACCAGTTTGGAAGGTTGTAGAAACTACAGCTGGAAAACGTATAGCACCGTGTTCATACGCAGCAAGGGCAAAACTTGGATTATAGATTATAGGTCAATTTGGGTCAGTGATTCAGTGGGGCTTCAAATGGCAAGAGACGGGATTATACCACATAAATATTAAACACAAAGTCCCGTTAAATCAAACCTATGCTTGTGATTTTGGAGGGTTGTCTGTCACAAATTAAATACGGGGCCTGCAACTGCTAAATGATCTTGCAAAAATGAAATATGATTTTAAGTGTTATATTTGGCCCTTTGTCTTATGTGAGATTGTTCTGATATTGAGTTCTTGAGTGTTTCATGTTGTACATGAGATGCCCTCAATACTTTTTTTTTGTTTGTTTTCTTTTTGTGATCGTGGAAGTATTTAATTCATTGGGTGTAGTATGGTTGACATTTCAGTTAACTAAGCGGGCTAGCACAGTAAGCACATGAAACTATAAATATTCAGCACGGTAATGCGTACATGTTTCTTCTGTATGTATTAAATGATTTGAAGTGTCTGTAGTGGGCTGGTGGCGCTGACTGGTGTTGGCGCTGATTGGTGTTGGTGTTGTCAGGCATGACCTGCAGCAGCGTGTGGTGGAGAAGGAGGCAGAGAAACTGCAGATCCAGGAGGATACCAAGGATCTGACCGAGAGAGGAACCCAGCTCACGCAGCAGATGGAGGGCAAGAGTGAAGCACTGAAGAGTGTGGAGAAGTAAGACACGAGTGTGTGTGTGTGTGTGTGTGTGTGTGTGTGTGTGTGTGTGTGTGTGTGTTGGAGATATACATCAGGGGCTTGCACAATCCCTCTAAAAATATTTGTTTGGTATATCAGTTGTATATCAGTTGGCTCCCCTTGGATTATTTTGTATTCTCATAGCTAAAAGAGCCCAAGTTGGAGTGCCTGTGTTGTACACCCATTACCATCCCCATACACCCCCCCCCCCCCTCACATCACAACCTGGGGGCGTCCTGAGCTCTGCTTTCTCAACTCAGCAGTGCTGTCATTGTCTCCCCAGGAAACTGGGCAAGCTGACCAAGTTCATCGAGAACCAGAAGGAGAAGTTCACCCAGCTAGACCTTCAGGACGTGGAGGTGCGCGAGAAGCTGAAACACACCAAGAACAAGACCAAGAAAATGCACAAACAGCTGCAGAAGGATCAGGAGAAGGTGTGTGTCATGATGATGATGGAGCTTTCTGTTTAAGCTACATTTCTATCATATTATTAAACAAATATTTAGAATAATCAATGATCTATTTGAAGCGGAGCGGAAGTACAAGGAAGTACAGAATAGGACCTAAACTAGTGTAACAGATGATGTGGGTTTAGGGGATGACGGAGCGACTGTTGCCCTGTGTGCTTGTAGTTCCTCACCTCCCCTTTAACTCCACAAAACCACAGGCAGCTAGAACAGACATTTGACAGTAGGCAAAGGGTTTGGTGGAAGTTTTGCCGTCTTGAGCGAAATGGCAAACACAGGCAGATGAGGTGGTGCTTTCAGCAAGGACCGATGGTACTGAAGAATCCACCGGGCTGCGTATGCAGACCCTCACCACTAGACAGACACGGTGTTCATCAGTTCATCAGGTGTTCTACAGAAACACAGTGCACATTCACCAACAGTGTTCTTCAAACAGCCTCTGAAGAACTCTTACAATTAAGAGCCGTTTGCCAAAGTCTGAACTTTGACTCCCGAATCTGTGTGCGCAGGTGTACACCAGAGGTGTCAATTCCAGGTTCAGAAAGTAAAAGTCCTCACCAGGATTTTGCTCAATCTTGCTAGATTTTCAAATTGGTGCAATCCAGGTAAAATTAGTGGCATCAACACAATCCAGGAAGCCTGAGCAAAATCCTGGTGAGGACTTTTACTTTCTGAACCTGGAATTGACGCCTCTGGTGTACACGGAAGCCGGTTAGTATTATAGGCACAAGTGAGACATCCGACAGCCTGCAGCGTGGTTGTAAGAGTTAAATTCAGTCAGTGCTGTTGAGTTTCCCCATGAGACGACTCTTGCAGGCTGGGTTGCTCAGATGCAGTGTGCTTTAAGCCAGCACGGTTTGCCTGACACTTCTGTTATATGGTGTTTATTTTGTGGCCAGTCCAAATCAAAACAAGAACCATCGCGATATAATTTTCTAGAACATATAAAAACTATTAAAAAAATTAGGAGAATTCTCTCACACACACACACACACACACACACTTATTTCCTTCCTACAGTACATAAATTACAATAATAACAGCAACATAATTTAATAATCACAAATTATGATTAAACTAAAAAAAAAAATTAAAAAAAATAAAACCATACTGTTGTGCTTGGGTCACAGCTGATCATTTGTAGAATAATGTGACCTTTCTTGGTGGTTTACAAAATGTTTCCATAGGATAACTTGACACTAACTACTATCTATTGATTCCCTGCACGGTGTTTTTGCAGTAACATTTTGCAATAGATGGGAAGAGTTTATGACCACAGGCCAGTCGGTTTTATGACTCATGTCTACCACTGAAATGTGCTGTCCAAGATGTTTCGGAGGTGGGTCACTCTGACATGCCACTCTGAGGGAGGCCGTGCGGGCCGCACCGCTGGGTCCGTTTGCCCAAACCCAGCACGGTCCTCTTGGCTGCAGCTCCACTGGTTTGAAAGACTGTCACTTTAGCCCCTTTCTCCTGTTCTCCCTCCCTGGCCATTGTAAAGCAGCTCTCTTGGGGGCGTGGCAGCTCTCTTGGGGGCGTGGCAGCTCTCTCGGGGGCGGTGGTGTTCTGCGGTGTGTCTGAAGTATGTGTAATGATCGCAGCAGCAGTCATTTCCCTTTCACCTGCAAATTAACCCACCATTAAGGCCCCCATCCCCCAACCCAGGGATGACAGGACAGGAAACTTGGGTTTACACAGCTGTAAGGCACCTACCGTCCCAGGGAAGCTCCCTGATATTATTTATGTGTACATGGATTTTGCCACTTCCAGCTGTACGTGAATCTGTATGGCAGTCCAGCTGACTAATCACAGCTGCGAGGTGTGACCCAGCATATCTAAAGTGCGTGTGTGTTTGCGTGTGTGTTCAGTTGGAGGAGGTGAGGAACGTCCCTGCCAGCAGTGAGAAGGTCATTGCAGACGCCTCCGTCCAGAAGGTGCAGCTGGAGAAGCAGAAGGTGAAGGAGGAGGAGGCGCTGGCCCAGGTGATGGAGAGCTTGAAGGAGGAGACCAGCGGTCTACAGCTCGACAAAGAGGTTGGTTCCTGCGCTGCGTGTAGAGGAGCATGTCAGGCTGGTCAGTCTCGTGTTGGTGGGGTGGAGAGATGTCCGCCAAATAAAGATGGGTTTAAACACCGTCGCTCCACAGAACAAAGAAAAGGAGCTTCTGGACCTCAGCAAGGCGGTGAACGAGACCCGTTCACAGATGGACGTGGCCCAGTCGGAGCTGGACATCTACCTGAGCCAGCACAAGACGGCCGTGTCGCAGCTCAACCAGGCGAAGGAGACCCTGCAGGGCACCGCCGACACCCTCCGCGACAGGAGGGCCGCCATCAAGGAGCTGCGCCTCAAAATACCGAAGTGTGAGGAGGAGCTGAACAAGGTGCGGGAGGGCGGAGGAACCACGGTCACCTCTGTTCTGTTCGGGGAAATGTTCTAGCACAGCTTAAAGTAACGAAGAAACGTGTTTGAGACTTTAATCCCGTGTGTGTGTGTGTGTGTGTGTGTGTGTAGGATGAGCGGGAGCTGCAGCAGATCTCCGAGCAGGACGGGCAGGTGAGGTTGGTGGTCAGTGACCTGAGGCAGAAGGTGGAGGAGGCCAAGAGCTCGCTGTCGTCCAACCGCAGCAGAGGGAAGGTGCTGGACGCCCTCATGCAGCAGAAACGCAGCGGCAAGATTCCTGGCATCCTGGGACGCCTGGTGAGATTCAGCCCATCAGCCGTGTGCCTGCCTGCCTTGAAGGCCCAACTCGCGATGGCACGCTGTGTAACTTGTGTCTTGCTCCAGGGTGACTTGGGAGCCATCGAGGAGAAATATGACGTGGCCATCTCCTCGAGCTGCGGCTCGCTCGACCACATCTTGGTGGACACCATCGACACGGCCCAACGATGCGTCACTTTCCTCAAGTCGCAGAACATCGGCGTGGCCACCTTCATCGGCCTAGACAAGGTAGGAGCCTCCTGGGCCTCGGTGTGAGAGGACGGCAGGAGCGCGGATGGGCATCTTTCTGCTGAGTCGCGCTATTGTGAAGATGAAACCGTAGTGGTGTGGCACAGCGGGGTTCATAGCCGGTTTGTGGCGTGCTGCGTTTGTAGATGAAGGTCTGGGAGAAGAGCATGGGCTCCCTCTCCACCCCCGAGAACGTTCCACGCCTGTTTGACATGGTGAAGGTGAAGGACCAGGCCCTCCGCCCGGCCTTCTACTTCGCCCTGAGGGACACGCTGGTGGCCAAGGACTTGGAGCAGGCGACCAGAGTGGCCTTCCAGAAAGACAGACGCTGGAGAGTGGTCACCCTGCAGGGCCAGATCATCGAACAAGCGGGTACCTGTCTCCAACGTTTAGAGGACTGCTTCTTCTATTCATAATCTTCATAATCTCTCTCTCTCTCTCTCTCTCTCTCTCTCTCTCTCTCTCTCTCTCTCTCTCTCTCTCTCTCTCTCTCTCTCTCTCTCTCTCTCTCTCTCTCTCTCTCTCTCTCTCTCTCTCAGGCACTATGACTGGTGGAGGAGGGCGGGTAATGAGGGGCAGAATGGGCTCTGCAATTGGTGTTGAAGTCACACAGGAACAGGTGAGATCACAACTCTGGTCTTCTGTTCTGCATTAGGCCATGGCCTGTGTCCATGTATATAAAGTGTGTTTGTGTGTGCGCACAGCTGGACGGTATGGAGAGCACCCTTAGTGAGAAGGTCCAGCAGCTTCAGGGCTGGCAGCAGAGGAAACAGCAGCTTGAGGAGAAGGTGCACAAACAGAGGAGAGAGCTGAGAGACATGAAGAACACGCTGGAGAAATACACCGCCAGCATTCAGGTGGGACGCACGCCGGCCCGCACAAAGCTTCAGGAAGGGCATTGGGCATTTTCTCTCATCTTCAACAGGTTAAAATGTGCCCTAATGCACTGGCGGTTCCGTCTAGGTCTGTCACGATAACAACATTTTGAGAACAATATATTGACCCAGAAATTATTGAGATGAACGATAATATTGTTATTTTAAAGTGCCATTATATAATTTTTTCTTGCTTCTGGGCTCCCCAAAGGAACTTTTAAGACAATGTGCCACAATAATAATGTAGTAGCATAATAATACAATTACACCAGTTTGCAGTAATGTATTGTAAAGCTCATGTATGGGATCATATTTGAGCTTGACCACATATCTGTATTGGCAGAGTAAAATGAGATGTCTTTAATCTCCTTCAGAATGCCATCTTTCACTTCATTATATAAGGTTGGAATGGCAGTTTGGGAGATATAGGTTTTCTTTGGCAGTTCATACTGCTTGTCAAATCTTTGCAGCATGTTTATAAATGTTTCTTTTCGACCTTATTTAACGGCAGCATCTCTTTGGCTATAGCGAGTTAAGCCTGGTTTATACTTGACGCGGTGTGAGGGTCTGCCCGGCGAAAATGACGTAATCGCGGCAGCTCCGCCCGTCCGCGAGGGCCTCGCGCGCTGTCGATTCGCAAGGTCGTTCACCTCTCGATTTTGTAACTTCGCGCGCGCCGCTCCTCAGCCCAATGAACATTCATGTTTGTAGGGTTCATACACCTTTACAAGGTGGAATTAAAGCACTTCTACGTCACTTTAAAGGTCCATTTCAATATTTCCCAGCACGTTAAACTAAATTAAGTTAAATATTTATACATATACTCATACACTATACACTATACATGTAATGATTCGAAATTATTCGCTTTTTATCACATAAATTAATGGTTGTTTATTTTCATAAAGCCCAATCTTAACGTCTTCACGTTCTCTCATGTTTCATCCTGGAATTACAAGAGGCTCGTATTTGTTAATGTAATACAAGAGAGCTGTTCAGTCAGTCAGCTATTTGTTGTGAAACGAAGTAGTTATAATTTTAAGCATTTTCAAATACTTTAGTCTAAATTTCAGCACTTTTCAAACCTGAAACACAAAGCAACATTAAAATTCGTCAGGTAAATGTTCATTCCCCTGTTTTTGAGGGGTGTTTCTTTATACTACCACATATCGTTTCGGGCAACAACGCTTCCGCCGTTCGTGGAGGTTCTTGCGAGGTGGGCAGAGTCGCGCTACGGTCACTATAATAAACAACCATTAAATAATGTGATTTTAAAGCGAATTATTTCGAATCATTTCGAGTCATATTAGCCTCGAATACGTTCGTGAGCAAACACACCTGTGTGTGTGGAGTATTGCGTATTGACCCATACACTCTCTGTGTACTGCACTCCTAACCGGTAGATGTCGCTCTCTGATCACAGATTCGTCTTCCCTTAAGGGGGGAGGGGGTGCGAGAGAGCAGCACTGCGTGACTTCCTGAAATCTAACGTAGTTGCGGTTTATTCTCATGTAAACAAATTTGCGCGGAAACCCAATGGCCAATTATCGACATCAGCAAAATGATTGCGGTTAAAAAAATTTCGTACGATAAGTCGATAATGTAATTATCGCGACAGGCCTAGTTCCGTCGAGTATGACGTGCCGTTCTTTAAGTGTGGATGTTATTTGTAGAGTCTTGAAGAGCAAGAGATTCATCTGAAGTCCCAGATGAAGGAGTTGGAGGCGAACGTGGTGGCTGCAGCCCCTGACAAGACTAAGCAGAAGAACTTGGAGAAGAGCTTGGAGACCTTTAAGAAGAGTAAGACTGCTGCGATGCTGGGGGGGGGGCTTCAGGTTACACGGTGGAGACCCAAAGCTGAGCGCACCACCCAACTTCCAAAACGGGAACATATTTACTGACTTATTTTCCATTTGTTTGGACCTTCAACATCTCCCAGTGTGCTCCATCTAACATGAGGGCCTAGATGGCCTCAGCACTGTAGTACTGTATCATTGAGCCGTTGTGTAAATTATACAGAGGGGAACATTAAAAGTCTGAAGTGCTGTGGCGGCTGGGACAGGAGTTGATTAATCCTAACTGATGAATCGTGGTTTTTCTCTCCTGAAAGGCTTTGAGGCCGCCTCTAGCAAGGCTGGGAAGGTGGAGGCGGAGGTGAAGCGGCTCCACACCCTCATCGTGGACATCAACAGTCACAAGCTGAAGGCCCAACAGGACAAGCTGGACAAGGTGAACAAGGAGCTGGACGAATGTTCTTCAGCCATCACCAAAGCCCAGGTGGCCATCAAGACTGCAGGACGGTGCGTGAAGAACCTCAGCTTCCTGTTGTGGTTCCTTTTGTAGCAGTAGTCCACCTCGGTGGTCTGTTTAACACACCTCCTCCCTCAGGAACCTGAAACGGTCTGAGGAGGCGGTAGCGCGGCTGAAGTCAGAGATCGCGGAGAACGAGAAGGTCATGGAGGAGCTCACGGAGCAGCTGAAGACCCTGGAGGACCAAGCGGCAGAGATCATGAAGTCGTGCCAGGAGGCGGAGGTAGCAATCCACCTCCATCCCCCTTTCTGCTCCTCTGATGATCATCTACCATCAGTTATCAACTCTAAACAGTTACATTTATTATGTTGATGGTACTCGTCTTTCCTCGACCTGTCCTGTAGGAGGCGCTGCCCGAGGTACAAGAGGAGCACCGGGGGGTCCTTCAGGAGATCAAGGCCGTTCAAGAGAAGGAGCACGCTCTACAGAAGGAGGCCCTGAACGTCCGTCTGAAGGTGGAGCAGATGGACACGGCCATCGCCGAGTACCAGAACAAGATGAAACACTGGGAGAAGGAGGTGAGAGGGAGGAGGCTCACCACAACCGTGACCTTCCGCTCCGTCTAATACACCGAATCAGCTGATCCTGCCTTCTGGTTTTTTGTAAACGTGTGCGTGCTCTCTCTAGTCGTCCAAGCTTGTTCTGCACTCTGTGGACGATAAACCAGCGGAGGAGCTTCCTAAACTGACCTCCGAGGATCTGGAGGCCATCCAGAACCCCGATGTCATCAAGAACGAGATCGCTCTCCTGGAGGAGCGCTGCGCTCAGATGAAGCCCAACCTGGGAGCCATAGCGGAGTTCAAGAAGAAGGTGCGTGGCTCCTGCTCGGTTCACGCCGGTGTTCATCACTGCTGGAGAAGAAACCTGTGACTGTGGGATGCGAGATGAACAGCCACGACAGCCGTCCAGTTCTAATGCAGTAAATGATGCAGCTGCTCATTTGTATTCAGGAGCTTCAATATGGCTCGAGGAAATGAGACACAGGCAGGGTTAGAACTCGTGAGGCTCAGGAATTATCTGCTGCAGAAAGTGCCCCTCACGTATGGTGTTGTAGACGCGTGTCCGTGTGTGTACATACAGGAGGAGCTGTATTTGCAGAGGGTGGCCGAGCTGGATGAGATCACCACCCAGAGAGACAACTTCAAGCGGAGCTGCGAGGACCTGCGTAAA
Source organism: Brachyhypopomus gauderio (assembly GCF_052324685.1). Taxonomy (NCBI): domain Eukaryota; kingdom Metazoa; phylum Chordata; class Actinopteri; order Gymnotiformes; family Hypopomidae; genus Brachyhypopomus; species Brachyhypopomus gauderio. The sequence goes on from NC_135229.1 coordinate 11,027,810, forward strand.
CAGAGACTCAATGAGTTCATGGCTGGATTTAACATCATTACCAACAAGCTGAAGGAGAACTACCAGATGCTGACGCTAGGGGGAGACGCAGAGCTGGAGCTGGTGGACAGCCTGGACCCCTTCTCTGAGGGCATCATGTTCAGGTAGGCACAGCCGGTTGGCTCCTGTTCTAGTGGGAGAATTCTAATTCTGCACTGCAACTGTCGCACGGTGTCTGCACACAAAGTTTGGGTGGATATGACGTTTGATTTTAGTTTTTTTTTCCTCCCTTCAAATTGGAAGGTGCTGTGAGTATTTTCCAGACTTAATGTTAAAGTAATTTATCATTGTCAGCAAGGTGTTATAAATCCCCAGAGATTGTTAGATGCAGCAAGTCACTGGCCTGTGTGAGGGGAAATTGAAAGAAGCAATATATACATGTGTATATATTGTTTGTAACAGTATAAAAATACTGTTAAATTTAATACGCGTCGTTGTCTTAAATGATTCAGTTATGAACAATAACCGTCCATGTCGTGAATAAATGTCTCTCCTCCCACATCTCAGTGTACGTCCTCCTAAGAAGAGCTGGAAGAAGATCTATAACCTGTCTGGGGGGGAGAAGACCCTGAGCTCCTTGGCGCTGGTGTTTGCACTGCACCACTACAAACCCACTCCGCTTTACTTCATGGACGAGATAGACGCCGCTTTGGACTTCAAGAACGTGTCTATCGTGGCCTGCTACATATACGTGAGTCTGATCTTTAGAGGAGGATTTAATGTACTGTAATGTACTGGTCTGAACGATGGTTGCTCAATAATCATAACTGATGAAATTCTGGAACTTATCCAAGTTCCTTAGGGGAGTGTTCACGGGTCATATGAGGATATGGGCCAAACGGCTCCGTTATGTCCAGTTAACTCCTCCTTATATTTAGACATTCATTTTCAAGCACGACGTTCTACATATTGTTCCACTACAGATTTGGCTTGGAGAAAAGTAAACGAATCCAACATTCTGAAAGCCATACAGGTGTAACGGTTAACCAACAGAAACATGCTGTCTGACTTGAATTTTTGCTTAATCGTTTCAGGAGATCGTACAATACACCATTGATGTTTTATGTTACGCCCGTTTAGCTCCAGTTACATTGTGCAGTCATGCAAGCTCGACTAAAATGTTTGAAGTTTTGTCAGTTTTTACGTTCGAGCACTCCGTTTTCAGTTTAAGATTTTTTTCAATTCTAACAGCGATCATAAATTTCCGGTTAATTTGTTCTGCCTACCAGGAGCAAACCAAGAATGCTCAGTTCATCATCATCTCTCTGAGGAACAACATGTTTGAGATGGCGGACCGTCTCATCGGTATCTACAAGACCCATAACACCACGAAGAACGTAGGGATCAACCCTAAAACCATCGTCCTCAAAGACATCCAAGCTTCAGCATAAACTCCCAGCGCTTGATTTTAAATACCTGTCTTGTTTCCAAACCTCTTGTGTGACGCCTCATTTTCTCGTGTAAATGTAACCTTTTTATATACCATCATTCTTTTAAAGAAATGCTGCTGTTTTATTCTATTAAACCTTAAAATCTCCCCAATGTGGCTTTTTTGAGTACCTCTGACATCACGCTTACTTCACAGGTGTTGTGGGGTGGGGGCATAAAACTTTCAGTTGTTGGATTCAAGGATTCACTATTTCAGTTGATACATCTGTTGGGCACTCTGATGTACTTTGGTAAAGTTTTTACCCCCCCAGACCAGAGGTGGACATTCCTGCTGGTCAAGAAGCTGAAGGACTCCTTCCCAGGATTTTACTCAAGCTTGCTGGATTTTCTAATTAGTTCAATCCAGGTAAAATTAGTGGAATCAACACAATCCAGGAAGCCTGAGCAAAATCTTGGTGAGGACTTTGACTTTCTGAACCTGGAATGTCCACCTCTGACCCAGACATGTAAAACGCCAACCTTCTGGCCTTCAACTAAAGAAAATGTCTGTTGCACCACCTCTGGGGGGGGTTTTTTTATGTTTGAATTCTTTGAGGCTTTGACTAATGATAAACGGTATTAATCCAGCTCCATCTGACTAATTGCTGTTGCCAGATCAGATCTGCAGATTTTATTCGATTTTCAGACACTGACTCCAGTTTCTGCCCACTTGTATCTCAATTTTGTGTATTTGGTGTTGAACACTGACTCGGGTTTTCCATCGTGACAGTTTGCCTTGTTCTAGCAGTATGCTTCCATTCAACAACCTTTCCACCTTGTTTACTTGGTCCAGATTTTAGACAACTAACATCAACTTTTGCGAACCAACATGTGTTGGAGCCATGATTCAAGTCCATTTGCCTTTTGTGCAGCTCACCAAGGTGTGAGCAATAACTGAACACAAATCCAGAAGGTTTGTGTTTTATACAAGTCTACTGGCATGTCTGAATTTTTTTTTCTACAAACTCTAATTTTTGCCAAGGGATGTAGGCTGTAGAGATGAAAGTGTCTCAGTGCTGCAGTTACCAAAGTCGACGCTTTTATACTTATTCTGAGGGGCAGAGCAGATCCAGTTATTGTCTGCTCCTCAAACCAACAGCCAAGAAAAGCTGGAATACAGGTGTGAACCGTCAGCATGTTTGAGAGAAATGCAACCTACATGTGAAGAAGATTTATAAAATATCAGACCCCCTGCCACAATCCATGTAGCACAGATCCATGTAGTTCCAGACGTCTCTAGTTTATTCATTCCTGAAAGATGAGAAGTCGTGTGGGAGTAATAAAACACATCTGGACATACACACATTCAGTATTAAATTTTAGTAGCAAAAGTTAAGAATAAAAAGAATTAAATATCAATAGCAAGGCCCTATGAAACACTGACTTGATGCGAGAGGTCAGAGTTTGACTTATGTTTTTTTCACTCAACTGCATGATTAAAGTTAGAACTACATCTCTGCGCACGCGGGCTACTAAACCAGCTCTGCAACTTTGACTTTGCCCTGACAAGCCTTTGTTCCTGCATGACTGCCAGTACTACGCTGGCGTCTAGCAGCCATCGTACAGCGCTTTGTGACGAGCTACGTCGGCTGGTCGTTCTTCGCTCATTTAGCATAAGTGAAATGCTCGGAAAAGGAAGAGACCAGAAGCTGGTAGGTGCTCTCTCCCAGACCAGAAATATACGAGCTAAACTTAAGGCCAAGGTTGTGAAGGAAGCAGCACAAAAGCATCCCTGATTGGTGGAGTGATGTGGTCCCTTCGTCCACTAGGTTTTCCACTGCCTGGCTAATCTGTGAAAGAATGGAGAAGCCTAGAGAGGCTCCGCCCACTGGGTTTAGCCATAAGAGCAGAAAGAGCAGCAGAACTACCACCAGAAAGGCCACGTAAGTCAGCGACTGCACCGGAGGCCTGAGCCGCCGTCTGCGGGTTGTGGGTTGCCGTGCGCCTTTCGCTGAGCACGCATTTACGCGACAAGAGACTTTCGGGACGGGGCCGTCTTCCAGCCGCCCGATAGTCACGCTCGTCCAACGTTCCTCGAGGAAGTCCTCCGCGTGGGGCGAGATGTGGAGACGGGGCACCTCGGGCAGGGGAGTCTTGGTCAAGGCGTCCACCCTTTCCCTTAGGTGGTGCACCGTTTCCAGGAAGGCGAGGGGGGACTCCTCGTCTCCGACGCTCGTGCACAGCGAGATCAGGTCCAGCTGTTCTTCCTTCATGTCCTTCAGCTTCTCGACGAGCGGATCGTAGATGCAGGTCAGCTGCGTGGCAGCGCCGTCCAAGGCTTTTAGGAACGCCTCCTTCTTGCGCGTGAGGATGCGCTCCAGGTCCTGGAAGAACTGCGTGACCACCTCGCGGTCCCGGCGCACCAGCCCGTCCTGCCGAGACTTCTCCTGCTCCAGCTGCTCCACCAGGACGCACACCTCCTCCCAGCGTCTGTCCGTCAGCCGCTCGACGAGCCCCGCCGGCGTGTCGCGCTCTTTGACGTAGGCCGTCTGGAGGTCGTCGATGGCGTGACCCTGGTGCTGACCAATCGTGAGACAGAAGCCACATATGAGCTGCCGGTCCTGAACGCAGTAGACGTTAAGGGGTTGTCGGGGGTGTTCGGGACAGGAGGGGACGTGAGGCAGGCCCTCGCGCTGGTACTTCTCGATGATGCCACGCAGGCACACGTTGACGGGGAGGGCATCCACACCGCTCTGGGGCAGCTCCACCATGGTACGGCAGTTGGGGCATTTGAGCGGGAGACGAAGGGGCCGCCAAATGGAGAGGTTGGCGGAGACCTGGAGAACCTGGACCAGGCAGGCCCTGCAGAAGGTATGAGAGCAGGGTAGCACCCTGGGATCGGTGAAGAGGGAGTAACACACGGAGCACGTCAGGTCCTCCTCCAGGCTCTCCATCTCCGCCACGGCAGACACTCCTAAGGAGAGCAAAAGAAGTCTTTATTGCATCCTCGATTTTCTATATGAGGAAACTAATTTGAGCTGGGCTTGAATCTAACACTAGTGCACTAAAAGTGCTTGCCTGTGAAGGTTGGCGAAAGAGTGTTAATTAAAAAAATTGGAAACGAAATGGACGTGGAAGAATTACTCTCCTAGATTATTGGTGACGAGACGCAAGATTATTTGACCCTACATGTCACTTATAAACTCCTAACAAATCTAGCACGCCAGTAATACGGTTGTCGCCTGACTGTAAAAAGATATTCTAGTCCAGGTTTAAAAGACTGGGCTCGTTTTTCATCCTGGGATCTGATTACTGTCACGACATAAAGTCCATAAACGTATGAATGGCGGGTCAGTCCTTTTCAGCAACAGCCATACCCGAAATAAGTGGGTAAATGTAAGATTAAAACATCTTAATAAATGAAAGACACTGCTTTCCAGATTAAACAAATAAAAACAACAACAACTGAGCACAAACAACCTGAGCTTACGTAGCGCGGTTGGCCTATATGAACTCATCTACAAGTAGTTCAACACCGGCCCAACACGGTCCCCGTCCTGTTCAACCCGGTTCCGTCGGTCGTCGCTGACGCCTGGTGCAACCAGAACCGACCTCATTTTGTACTGTAAAACAACATTCAGTTTTATAACAGCTCGTAACGTTATTCACCACAAATACAGCAAGCTGACGAATTGACCTAGTGGGTCTCGACGCGAGTGTGTGGTCCCATAACTACAGCGGGTCGGTGTTACGGTGAACCGCGCATGTGCGAAATTTAAAGGCAACTTACTAGATAAAAATTAACAAAAAATATTAGATCCGACGCATTAAATCTAGCTAGCAAGCAAGTTAAATAAAACAGGCTGAAAAAAACAACTAAATATCCAACTAATTTTTGTACATTGAATCCTCTGCTAAAACACCTGAGCTTTACAGCAGTTAATCACAAGCACGCAAAGTTACATTTAGCTGGAGAAACAAAACCAAAACCCAAATAATAACGTGTTTACATCGAGTAAAGGCGATATAATAACCCAGCAGTAGACTGATGAGTGATGGTTTCGCGCATGCGCGGTGTTGGGGGAACAGGGGGACTGAATTGACCGTAACACCTGTTCTACAAACCCACCGTCACCGTAGTTTAATAACGATTCACATTCACCGCGGATAAACTTAATTTTCCACACCGACAGACCGCTGGCTAACGCTATCTAGGACCTCCACGTTGCTCCTTGTAAACTACTCTTAAATGTGGAGTCCAGGGTAACTTATAGTCGAGATATTAAGTCGGAAATCGAGAGTAAGTGAAAAGTTAAGCGCCAAATTACAAACAAAATGGAAGTTAACCAGCTACTTAACTAATGGTCGTATATCGGTACTTTTAGCCGCTACGTTAAACAGGGCGCTCAATTTCATATCGCACTGTATACTCATTGAAACCCAATTTAGTTACTGAACAGCGACAAAGTGCCCATAAACGTATTAAAACAACCAAACTGCCCAGCTAACTACCCCACTCACCGTGTCGCGTCCGCCTCCAGCACCGCTCCGTGTGCCGCTGTGACAGCAGTTTGGTGGACTGGCGCATGCGCGTTGCCGCCACCACTTTCCACCAATCACGTGCTTTTGTTTTGGGGTTCGAACCGAGTGACTCGAAACAGTGGCCCACCAGTGGGATTTAGGTTAGGGCAGCTGACTGATTAAAGGACAAGTTCAGTTCGGATTGTCTCGGACAAATTGTGCATATTTCGTCGGTTACATCAGCATTACAGTATGAACTAAATAATCGTGATGTGGCGCCGTGGCTTAGATGGTTAAAGCGCCTGTCTAGTAAACAGGAGATCCTGGGTTCGAATCCCAGCGGTGCCTACAGAGACGTGCGGGCTGCTTTTCCTCACGCAACATGCGTGAGACATCATGCGTCATGGCAGCATGTGATGGCAGGCCAATACACTGCAGGACACATTAGCTCAAGGAAGTGCTTTCCGTGTAAGTTGTAAGATATGCAAAGAGAAAAAACCTAGCTGTGCACTAAGGAGGCAATCTAAAGCACTAAATGTGGGAACAAGAGTTTTCTCCACTATCAAAAGCATAAAGCCATATGAATAAAGCTGTAATGAGTAGTTACATCAGTACTTCCACATAAGACATGTGCTCCTCTTACTGAAGTACATTTAGCCACATTAATGCATCTTTTTTTTCCATATAATGGGATTTAGACAGATAGTAGCAAATACTCGACTCTGTGTTCTAGGTCTGTTATACACGTGTAATCTGGTGTTCTAGGTCTGTTATACACGTGTAATCTGGTGTTCCTAGGTCTGTTATACATGAGTAATCTGGTGTTCCTAGGTCTGTTATACACGCGTAATCTGGTGTTCCTAGGTCTGTTATACACGCGTAATCTGGTGTTCCTAGGTCTGTTATACACGAGTAATCTGGTGTTCCTAGGTCTGTTATACACGAGTAATCTGGTGTTCCTAGGTCTGTTATACACGCGTAATCTGGTGTTCCTAGGTCTGTTATACACGCGTAATCTGGTGTTCCTAGGTCTGTTATACACGCGTAATCTGGTGTTCCTAGGTCTGTTATACACGAGTAATCTGGTGTTCCTAGGTCTGTTATACACGAGTAATCTGGTGTTCCTAGGTCTGTTATACACGAGTAATCTGGTGTTCCTAGGTCTGTTATACACGCGTAATCTGGTGTTCCTAAGTCTGTATTTTAGCACATTACGCCTCTTCCCTGTTAAACATTTTAGAATGTCCCATAAGAACACGGACCCATGGTGCTAATTACTTGGATAAAGTACCCCAGATCTTTAGTGCTGAAGAACTCTGGCTATGAGAACTTGGGCTATGAACAATGTTTTATATACAAATACACAACAGTAAAGGAAAGCAGCCTCCAGTTCAAATGGGGTCTTGGGTTAGTTCCAGGTGTATTTAGCACTGGGAATTTTCTTATGCACCAAATGAATGCCGTCTACCCACTACTGAACACTTTAAAAGAAGGGAGAGCAAAACACAACCACACAGAACATGGTATGGTTTCAATGTTTATTTCAACAACAAACCTTAGCCCATTGTCCATGTTTAACAGGTTAATTCCATCAAGTCCCACATTCTTTTTGTCCTCATTCTTTGAAACCACATCTCTGCTAACAAGGAATGCTGCAAATAGACCCTATGTCCAACAGAAAGCTATGACCACAAAGAGTAATCCATCTCTACAGTGTCCCAAAATTTCAACACAAAAAGATAAGAGGGTTGGGGGTGGGGAACTAGAGATGTGAGGACAGTAGGATGTACTCAGAAACAGCACTTTGATTCATGCAGGGGTTTTTTTTTTGTGTTTTCTCTTTGCCTTTTTTTTGTGCTGTATAAAGACGGCCCCACCCAAGAATCAGCGGGGGCACCAGACGTGAGGGAGATGTAGCACATTACGAAAACGCTTCTCCAATAACACCCCAAAACCAGAGGCAGATCAGTTATTCCAAATTATTGAAACTACCATGAAGAACCTTGCTCCTCTAATGTGGCAATAATTATGACGTTATATATATATTTGTGTGTGTTGTATTATGCATATAGTTAAAGGTACCAGTATGTCCATCAAATTTCTGCACCCCAATGCACAACATTAGGCTGGAACCTCAGTGTGTGCACAATATGATTTATACAGTCAGTCAGGAAGGTACCATGTGGGGTGAGGGGTGGGGGTATAGAGATGGAACATTTCAACAGCAGTTTACTAATAAAAAGGGGAGACTTCACAATGTGTACACATAACTAACAAAACTAAAACGCCCTAAAACTATGCCGCGGTTTGGTACATGCCAAGCCTGTGTTCGATGACGTTGGTACATGCCAAGCCCGTGTTCGATGACGTTGGTACATGCCAAGCCCGTGTTCGATGACGTTGGTACATGCCAAGCCCGTGTTCGATGACGTTGCACAACATGGCCTTGTTTCTCTGCTTTTTTTTCCCTCTTCACCCCATGTGATGACTTGAAAGCTCAGCGCTATGGCAACTGCGCTGCAGAGCAGAAAGATCATGAAGAAAGAAAGAAAGAAAGAAAGAAAAAAAAAAAAAAAAAAAAAAACACCCCAGAAGCCCAAAGGAGACGTCCATGCAGAAGCAGGAGAAATGATTGGCCGCCTCACGACGGGAGGTGGGCGGGGCTTAAACTGCTCAGCTCTACACAAGCACAGAAAACAACTAGAAGCTAAAACAAAATAAAAAGTAAAACACTGGAGACTTAAAAGCAAATACCAAAAGCGACACAGTGCATCGCCACGACGACGACCTGCTGCCGTCCCAGAGTCCAGTGTTACTTCTGAAAAGTTAATAAAACAAAAGCAAAAAGAAAAGGAAACGTCTTCTTAAATGGTTGGTTGTTAAGTTATTATTCTTGAAGATTTTTTACTACGTCAGCCTCCTCCAGGCTGCTCGTTTCATTTTTTTACTTCTTTTTTTCCCCCTCAGACAGTTGTGACGTTCTGCAACTTCTTTCAGTATTTCAACGGTGACTTTTCCGCACGATTCCACACACAGCTCCTCCACACCCACACACACGCACACACTCTCTCTCCCATTCACACTCACACACACCCACGGTCCCATTCGTCCGTTCTCTTGCACTCGCAGCGCGGTCTGATGCCGGCGGACCCCGGGGCAGCGGCCGCAGGGCCCAGAGACGAGGCCCACGCGCGCCCCTCAGCGCCGAGTCCAGACATTCACACGCAGAACGGCCCAATCACACGCACCTCTCACATCGTGGCCCAATGAGGAGGGAGGACACGCCTCCCACGGCTCGCAACCTCTCGAGTGTGGTAGGGTTCGTCATTATTGTTAATTTGTTTTGTTTTTGTGTAAATTCTTGTTCAGAGGTTTCGATTGTGTCTTTTTCCTCCAATTGCTAGTCGATGTCGTCTTGGGTTCCATGTGGTCGGACATCGTCGTTCCTTTGTTTTTGCTTCGTCGTTTGGTAGACGCATCTCAATGTTTTGTGAAGGTCCAGGAAATGCTCTCTGAACACACTCGGTGTAGATGGTCGTGTTGTGCACCACACAGCAGCCACACAGTCTCTCACTCACTCGCCGACACAAACCTCGTTTGGAGCCGATCCCCCCGGACTCCAAACGACGCCCACACAATCTCGCTCTCAGATTAGATGCAGCCATGGATCCCATGAGCCAAGCACAACGGACCGAATTTGTCACACTCGCTCCCTTCTTGCTCTCCTGATTTTTTTTTTGTGTTTATATATTGAACAGCTGCATCGCAAACCAAACTCCAGATTTTCACGTCGCCTTTCTAGAACTGGAATCCCTCGGCTGGCACGTTGGCTGACGAATTGAACCCGTACGTCCCGCCCTGGATGGCCTCTGGGACCAAGGTTGAGTCCTCATCGATCTGAGGGAGGAGAGACAGCTCCGTTAACCAGCACGCCACTGTCTCCATGACAAACATTTATGAGATCAAAGCCCAGATTAGGTCTCATGACGCCCAGGGACTCCTGCCCATCATCTGTGCAGAGCAAATACATCTTTCACTCTCGGAACGAAAGTAAATCAATCCCCAAAACGTCACAACGCTGAACCTGAAACGTGCCTCAACCCACACCACTTTAACCCAGACGGCGAGAGGAAAACTCACGTCATCAGAGGAGAAGAACTGATCGATGATTTCATACGCCAGTTTGTAAATATCCTCATTCTCGTGATTCTGTAGCTGTTCAATTTTCTCCAAACCTGAGGAAAGTAGAGACAGATGTTAGCAGCTGCTCACACGAATATGGATGCCAAAACAATACCGGTGCAGACTAAAAGCACCTGACCATTTCCCCTCCACAGATCTCCCTCTCAACGCTACTGTTAATCACCAGACTTTTAGGGGCTAGGATGACTGCACTGTCCCCTCGATGGGAGGAGCAAAGGAGAGGGGGTGAGAGGGGATTGGCTGGCCGCTCCTCACCTCCACACTCCTCTATCAGGTTGGCGATAGTCTCTGCCTCGTCGTCCGCCATTTTGAGGATGTTGCTGAGGCCGTCCAGGACGACCTGCACCACCTGGGCGTCCTTCACGGTCAGCAGGTTGCAGAAGGGAGGGATGACCTGCTGCTGGATCAGGTACGCCACCTAGTGGACACGGGAGAGCAGTGTGTATCCACGCCGGGACCAGGGAAGGGTTGGGAGTGGGCGTGAGGGTGGGCGGGGTTGGGCATGGGGGGGGCGGGGCTCACCTGCTCTTTGCGGCCACTGATGGTCAGGTTGCTGATGGCCCACGCAGCCTCTTTTTGGGTTCCGAAGTCTCCCTGTAACGACACAACACCAATTACACCTTTAAAGGTCATAGCAACCTGAAGTCAAACCAACGACATATCGAGGCTTTTGGCAAGAGACGGGCCGAGCTGGCTGCATTTACAGAACAGCTCAATTTAGTTACTCCGTCAGCAGCACTGACATTAGGAAATTCACCTTTTTAATGCCAAAGTGTCCATTAAAGTGGTCTTTAGTGAAAGCGTTGTATAAGAAAGAATGAGCAAAGAGAGAGAAAGACATTAGGGCAAAAAGAACAAGGCACCTTGTCAAGCAGCAGGATGATCATGGGCACCAGACTGGCGTCAATGACGGCCTGGACCTGCTGCTGGTTCCCCGCTGTGATGTTAGACAGGAACCACACCGCCTCCTGCAGGACAGACGGAGCATAACATCTGTGTTAGAGTGTCGATACTCTTCTTGGGTTCCTCGTGGCACACGGACGCTGGGAAAGGCCACGCTGGATCAGACCCTCCCAAGAGCTGTGGGCGGAGCCACAGCCCCTGGTCGACACGGTGATGGTGGGCGGGCTGGGGATTGGGGGCGGTGCCGAGGCTTTAATCATCAGCCCAATCACAGAAAGGCCTCTGTTTGAGTGACGGGCCTCAGATGCACTCCTTTTTCTGCACTGACTCAGTGGTCTGTAGCACCCCCTATCCACCAGCTGGACAGTGACAACACACACACACACACACACACACACACACACACACCCCTTAATCTCACTGTGAAATGTCAAGCAAACCCTACTGAGTCTATATCCAAGCTTCCTCCTCTGATGGATCTTCATCCTGGACGTTGAACCCCCCCTGAAGACTATGAGAACACACCGACACCCATTCATACATCACCCAGTCAAGCACAGAGTCTCTGTCATCATGTCCAGCAGATATGCACACAACCCCGAGCGTCTGCAGTGTGTGTACCTTGTTGATCTTCTCCTTGGGGTGTGTGAGCAGGGCGGGGAAGTGGCTCAGGGCATCACAGTTCAGCACCACCTGCGTCTGCTCGTCTGTGCCGGTCACGATGTTCCCCACGGCTCTCAGCGCTGCCGTCTGCAGGAGAAACCAACAGCCCACTCAGCCGTCTGCACTAGGCTTGTCACGATACTAAGAATTACAACTTTGATCTGATACTTTAAAAAATATTGAAATTCGATACCAAAGTCAGATACTGTGCTCATTTCCGTTTTAAAGCCTTTTTATTTTTTTTATAAACAAACAAATGAATATTGTATTTTGTTTCACAAATGTCAAATAAAAGGTGTAGTCCCTACCACATTAAAACAAACAAATAATTGCACATTAATATAAATTAACAAATAATAGTAGCACAGTTTGGAATTCACATTTAGAAGTCAAAAAAGGCTAGCGCAAAAAGTGTATTTTAAGTATACTTTAAACAACTTTAAGTAACTTTAACTTCAGTATTAGAGTAGAGTTCAGTATTCATAGATGATTGATCCGTTGTAGTACGATCACTTTTTTTTTCTCTTTGTATGCTGTCGCAATTACGGCTGTTAAACCAAGAATATAACTAACATTTGCTAGGATACCATAATCGGACGAACATAAATTGTTACCGGGCGGGGTGTAAAATGGACACAAATTAAGTATTATATCGCAATCAATCGATCGCCAGTGGTTGCCGCCAGAGCGAACTGGTAACTCATTGAATCATAGATATGGATCAGAGGTAAATAAACTAGATTTTTTTTATCGACGTAAGAAATTGGAAGTGTGCTGTGAGAGCGTGTGAAGACGGTCAAATGCGTGTCTCCGCTCAATGCGTGAGAGTTGGCAACCCTGTGGTATTATATATAAAAAAAATAATAAAAATAAAATAAAAAAAAAAAACAATCCTCAAAAACAGGGGAAGGAACATTTACCTGACAAATTTTAATGTTGCTTTGTGTTTCAGGTTTGAAAAGTGCTAGAATTTAGGCTAAAGTACTTGAAAATGCTTGAAATTGTAACTTCATTTCACAACAAATATCTGTCTGACTGAACAGTTCTCTTGTATTACGTTAACGAGCCTCTTGTAATTCCAGGACGAAACATGAGAACGTGAAGAAATATAATAAACGAAAATAAAACAACCATTAAATAATGTGATTAAAAGTGAATTATTTTGAGTAAATATTTAACTTAAGTTTAACGTGCTGGGAAATATTTAAATGGACCTTGAAAGTGACGTATATGTGCTTGAATTTCACCTTGTAAAGGTGTATGAACCCTGCAAACATAACTTTGTTCATTGCGTTGAGGGGCGCGAAGTTACAAAATTCGAGGGGTGCACGACCTTGCGAATCGACAGCGCGCGAGGCCACCGCGATTACATCATTTTCGCCGTGCGGACCCTTGTGCTGCTCGCAGCGCATCAAGTATAAACCAGGCTTTAGCGCCCTTCGTTGAAATGTTCCGAAAGCACAGCTTGGTTTTCCATCTGTATGTGCTTCAAATCCAAAGTATTTCCACACAGCACTTCTGCTGCTTTCCTTGCTTATTAAGACGAGCTGCGAACACACTACGTTTGCTTTAGCTGCCATTGTAGCATTACAAACGTTTGGGTAGGTCAAACAAAAGCGCATTTTATGTAAAAAAGTATTGATACTTGGAGAAACGAGTATTGTACCATTTCAGAATGTTCAGTATCGATATATCAATTTTTTTGACAACACTAATCTGCACAAGCGGCCCGAGCGTGCAGCACCAGACTAACCGGGCCAGTCTCCCCGCCAGCCCTTAATACTAACACTACTTAATACGCCTCCAGCACCCGAGCGGACCGGCACACACAGACCGCTCCAGTCTTTCAACACCACAAGACACGACTGGGCCCGGCAAAGGGCTTTTAAATATCGCCCTTGAAATCGGGTATTTATATTTTATCATTTCACTCGCCATCTGAGCCAGTGGAAGCAGAGCGGCCCTCGCCGGTCCAGCAGGACCGACCCAAAGCACAGGAACCAGACTTCAGCGGACGTTCTCACTCAGAGAAACTTGCACGTAGACGTTTACCAGGACAACTGGGTATCTGATCTTGTGTTATACCAGAGGAGCGACGGTCACACCAGCAGAGCAAAGTGTGTGTCATTCTCTCCTGAATGATCATGTTGGCAGCAGCTGACCTGAACTTTGACCTCCTGGTGGCTGAGCAGGGGCACCAGGTGAGGGACGATGCCAGAGTCGATGACCATCTGGATTTGTTCGTTGCCGGCGTCTGTCAGGTAGGACAGGGCCCAGACGGTGTCCACCAGGATCTGCCCAGATACAACACACATCCTAACTCACTCTCGGCTCACAGAAGCATACACACACCACCTCGCCCACTCATCAAAACACACACACACACACACACACACACACACACACACACACACACACACACCACCTCGCTCACACCTAGCCAACACACACACGAGCGCACGCCACCCTGCTCACTCTTTGTTAACAGTGTGCGCACACACACTCACACCCTTGCACACCAGTAATACCACAGCACCCAAAGACACGCCCACTCCTCGGAAAAACACACAGTCACTTCACTCAAACAAGCACACATTCGCGAGAGAGGAGCTGGTGTCATTATGGAGCGCCGCACGACTGCGCTAGGAGCTCTGCTGCGAAAACAGTGCCACGACACTTACATTCACATCCGTGTGGTGGATCAGGACACACAGAGCAGGCAGAATCTGTGTAGTAAGAGAAAGAGGAAGCGTAAGGAATTAATATACCAATCATGACCAAAGAGAGATGGGTGAAGTGATCTCTGGCACTCGGAGGTGAACCTGTACTCGGTTTGACTTTATAGCAGATTTGTTAAATATGGTCTACAAAATAGACAATGCACAATCTCAGGTTACGTGACCACGCCCACTCCCCTCCTCCTACCTCCTGGATGGTCTCCATGGGAGGGGGCGGGTCCTTGTGGCGACACAGGTTGACCATGACCCAGGTGACGTTGCGGAGGAAGGTGATTGGGATGGAAGGACTGATGAAGGACAGGAGAGGCTTGACCACGCCCAGGCTGATCACGTAGTCCCTGCACTGGGGTCCATCACCTGGGAGGGAACACCAGCGCCACCATCAGTCCACACACGCCTAACTACACCCAACACAGAGAGCACCACACACACCCTCACGTGATGTAAGACCACACATACTCAACCTTAGATTTCAAATACAAAAAGGAGCCTTAAAACTAATTACTGGTAGGTCACTTCAGTCAGCCATTGTGAGTCTAAGTTGACAGTGAGTTACATTACAAATGACGCGCCAGTCATTACAAATTCCAGGCATTTTGATGGTGTACATGAAGGACTCTGTACAGAAGAACTCAAAAGGAGACTCTGGAGTGTAAACCAGGGTTAAAACCCCAACGCCTGATGGTCATGAGACAGGAGAATGTGCCTCAAAGTGCTTCAAGACACGCAACACTGTTGGAGAAGTTCATGTGAAGACAGACTCTACACTAGAAATGACCTTAACTACTCTGAGGCAGGGGTGGGCGAAATACGTGTACAAGTCGTGTACGGTTTGGACTGCAGACAGCCGGCAGCTTCAGAACTCGAGAGATCAGACAACGGCAACGTCAGAGATCAGACGTCCAGCCACAGGTCAGGAACTCACCAATGATGTTCCCCAAAGCCCACACGGCCTGCTCACACACATTCTGGTGGGGAGAGTGGAGCAGCCTCAGGAACAGGGGAACTGCGTCTACACACACACACACACACACACACACACACACACACACAGGGATGATTAAAGACAGCATGACTCAGATGTTTCTGCCTCTAGTTGTGATGACTCATCATCAGACTGGGTCTGTGCTGCTTCTGAATTCACCCGAGTGGGCCACACTCTCCTTCACACAGCGCCCTCACTGAGGGACGCCTGGTCTAACTACTTACCTAACCCTTTTATCCTGACCCTCACTCACCTCCCACAGCGACCCCCCCCCCCCCCGACCTCAATACCCTCCTGTAACTACACCCCCCCCCCCCATACTCTCCCGTAACTACCCCCCCCTGACCCTCACTGCCCTCCTGCAGCTAAAGACACTGCTCCAGGTCAGTCTAGGACTCTACAGCACCAATCCAACAGCTTGATCACACCACACCCCAGAACACCTCCTAGATTTGATTTGACCCCCAGTTCCCAACCCCGCCCACCTCTGACGCAGACTTACTGGACTGCACGACGGCCTGCGTCTGCTCAGAGGTTCCTGACGCAATGTTGGTCAGAGCCCAGGCTGCCTCGAACTGGAGCGACGGACTTGAGAGAGAGAGAGAGAGAGAAATTAGCAGCACGCTCAAACAAAAACAGACAGACGGGCGGAGCGGAAGACAAGGACAGCAGGTGGACGTACTTATCGTCTCTGTCCAGGCAGTGCACTAGGATGGGCAGAATACCAGACTTTATCAAGTCGTCTATCGGAGGGTTGCGGTCACTTGATAGCAGCTTCCTACAAAGACAACGTGATGCATGAAAGAAACAGAAATACAAGGTCATGATATCAACACCATTCTCCACACAGACGCACCAGTACTTAAGGAACCCGTTCTGACACAGTGTTCTGAGCATCCGAGCCGAGCGTCGGTCGGCGTAGCAACAGACCCTAGGAGGCGGAGCTTACCTGGCAGCTTGTACTGCGCTCAGCTGTATGCCCTGGTTGTCACTGGTAGCGTTCTGCAAACGACGACACACGGCATGAGAAAGGCCAGCGCCACACAAGAAAAGGCAGTGTGCAATTACTCTAGTCTTCACGTCTGTGCTCGATTATTCTAGTCTGCATCTCGGCTGGCCCTCACGTCTTGTGCGTTATTCTAGTCTTCTTCAGAACTGGCCCTCACATTTGGCAGCATCAGAAGCTAAATCGGCACCGAAGCTAATTAGCTGAATCTTCACTTCAGCTAAAGAACTCGACTGTGTACCCAATGTGTCTAGGCAGGAAAAGTCAAAGATGAACCTGTTAGCTTAACCTGGCCACAGCACACCTACTGTTGACACTTCATTTCAGGATCATTATAAAACTGTGGGTTTTGTGCAACAAAAAAGTTTACTTGGACTTACTTGGACTATTGCTTCCAAAGAGGTGTTTTGCTGGGAAGAAGGAAAAGAACAGAAGAGAGAAGGATTAGTGGAACCCACAACTCCCTCACAGTGCACTGGTCTTACTGCGAGAAACTGCGAGACGAGCTCAGAGAACCCCGGACGTTCCGATACGAGACGTGCGTGCAGAAGGACGCCACGCTGCAGACAGGAAGACGAGCAGCTTACTGTTCTGAAATCTCCGTCCACGTCAGAGTCGTCGCAGATGTCCTCGTGAGGCACGTTCCTCCTCTTCAGGAGGTGTTCGTCCCTTTTATTCTGAGAAAAGATGTGGACACTGAGATGGGCCGAGGGTCACGGCCGCCCCATAAAGCGGGCCTGTACACTTCGTTACCTCATGTGCTCGATTTAGGGGTAGATGTATAGTGTTACTCTCGCATATCTGCGTTTCAAGGAAGCGGGTAAATATAAACACAAGTGGGAATAACTGATAATAGAAAACACGAGTACCTTCCTCAGCTCAACCACCACCTCAGTCCTCTGTCTTCTCATCGTCTGTGGGAAAGAGGACAGGATCATTTAAGGAACATAATGGGGGAATATAAATATAAATGTGTACGGGCGTGTGCATTTAAGGAGATGGTAACAGGTAAGAAATCTGACTGGGCCATTTTTAAAGTAGCAAGGCCAAGACTACAGGCAAACCGGCAGTCTCCGAGCAAGAACAGATAGACTACAGATTTCCGAGCAAATCGGCAGTGCACAGAACATGAGGCGCATAAGTTGCACATACACAGTAAATCTACGGCGAGGTCACCAAGGGCCGAGTGTGCTAAGCCATTTCCAGCATGTTCTGGCAGTCAAAACGCAGCTATGAAACACTACACGCACCGGGTGGTCAGGCACCAAAAAACTTGGCTTTGAACACACCTAAAACACACATGGTAGGTTTATGTGATGAGTACATTAAGTACACCCAGTTCTTTCACTTTCGACAAAAGCCTGCAACAAAAAAAAAAGAAAAGAAAAAAAAAAGAAAAGAAAAAAAAAAAAAAAGAGGAAAAACTCAAGCCATATTGTTTGTGTTTGACCTTAACAATACTGCTGAATTCCTCAGAGGTTTACAGTAGCACCATGCACCTTAAGCAACAGTAGGCTTGAGCATGTGATGTCACAAGCCCCCAGAAGCAGAGCCACACCTGACCCAGCCACGTCCTCAA
This sequence comes from Brachyhypopomus gauderio, assembly GCF_052324685.1. NCBI lineage: Eukaryota > Metazoa > Chordata > Actinopteri > Gymnotiformes > Hypopomidae > Brachyhypopomus > Brachyhypopomus gauderio. Next base: position 11,045,815 of record NC_135229.1, read on the forward strand.
TTGGACCTACAATTTCCCAGGATATGCCAGGACATTTAAAATGTTGAAAGTAACCTAGAAACCAACAAACAAAAATGTTCAGGGGAAAACAAAGGTTAAACTCAACCACACTGGCAGCTAAAACAGGGCTGGTGTTTAATGCAGTGCCATTCCACAGTGTTGGTGCAGTCCTGCATAGTATGGGGTTCATTTCTTCAATATCTGACATATTCCAAACCTTTATATCTGACACCACAATATTCATGAATTTGTATGAACGTAGCAGACTAATGAATTGACTGATTCCACGTTCATTGGTATGTGGTGACTGGAGTAGAGAAACATGTGAGCTCATGGCCCAGGAAGAGAAGCTGGGAACATCCGTTTGTTTTTCAGAACAGGCGTCTCAGGAATGTCAGCCGGATCCACTTCATCACACCACAGCGATCAGCACACACACACACACAGTGTGTATTGCCCCATTTCTCTAAATCACGACTTACAAAATGTGATAAAAAGGCGAAAGAAGCACTCACCACGCATTATGGCGAGACAAATGTACTACGGTGCCTAATAAGAATGAAGAAACGCTTGAAGGAACAGTGTAGCTCCTCCTGACCCGTTTACACCACCCTGAATATCCTACATATGGGTAGGAGAAGGCGGCTGAACGCGGCCTGCTTAACCTTCACTCTCTTAAACGTCTCGCCGTCCTGTTTTGGACCAAGGAGGCACGTTAAACCGGGAGGAGCAGAGCTCATCGTCTCAAAAAAGAAGACTGACTAATGTGTTGGCCTCGGAGACTCGCCTAAGCCATCTTCTATATTAACAACCAGCTCACCATCTTGTAACTGTTACACTTACAAAGGCGGCTGGCTGATAATCAGCGTTACCAAATGTCGTGGGGGTGTTGAGCAAATTTCAATTTCAATGAAGAATTAGCATGACGTGTGTACAAGCCAACATGTCTCCTGAGGCATTAAAGGCCACTTGGCGAGTTTTATCATTCGCTGGACAGTATGGTTCAAATATTGCTGATTAAACCGTCATCTTTTACCGTCTAGCTACGCCGGCTAGTTAGAGATGATACAAAGACGTGAGCAGTGCGCTAACCGCCCCCCCACCAGCCCCCTAACGGGTTAGCCAGCTAGCTAGCCCACCCAACCCACCCCACAACCCGCTAGCCAGCTACTCTAGCCTGCGTCTCTGAGTACAAGACAGGGTGTCACGGTGACAAACACTGGGATTAACTATTTTATTTTATTTTTTACAATTAAAAGTAATATATCTAGTTATTCAGACGGTTATGGTAATCTGGGCTTAAACCTAGCTGGTTAGCTGCCGCCTGGGGGTAATAGCGGGCTAGCAGGCTAGCTATCCTGCCCACCAGTCTAGGCCTGAGAGGAACCTGAACGGCTAAACGGCCACTGTGAGACCACAACGGTCCAACAACGGACCTCGAAGGGAAGTTTAACCGCTCGGCAGACACAGTTACGCAACGAGGCGATTTAAAACGGTTAATATGACTCCGTGGTTCGTGTACGATAGCCAGGCTAGCTAGAGGGGCAGCTAACGAGCTAGCGGCGCGCGGGGCGTGAGAGGAAGGGCACGGTTAGCAACATGCTAGCCGACCAGCCCCACACTTCACGTGAGTCCGCTCGCGCGACGAATTCGACTCGTCACGTTTGGAATCTTCGCGTCGGCGACAAACTCGCTTCTTTTTTTCTCTCGAAAGTTCGCCGCCACAGAGGCGGGAAGCGAGCGCGAGACGACACGTCGCGAGCGACATTCTGTTAAAATTGCGAACGACGTCACAGCGGAACGCGAGGCAGCGAAATAGCGCAAAAAAAGACGGCGAGAAAAGCCACCGGGAGTTCGCCCGCTTTACCTCCAAATCGCGTCCTTTGTTTTTAAAATTCTTCAGTCTCTGGTTGTCCAGCTTCTCGTTGTCATTCATGTTTGCGAATATATGAAAATTGATTCAAATGAAAATCGAGATATGGTTTAATTTTCTCGAGCACCTTCGCCTCAGCCCGTTCAGTTAGCGACCGGACTATTTTTTTTTTTTTTTTTTTGCTAGCCAGTAATACCCCGCATTGCATGCTGGGAATGCCGGTGGTATGGGCGCAGCCTCGTTCCTGGTTGTATCTCATTACACCTAATCTGCATGTTCCCTTTATCGGAGATGATAATCTCGCTGTAAAATAGTGACCGCTCAAAGGTTACAACGTTTAATCAATGCATCGTTTAGTATCACTCATCTAACGAAATAAAAATATCCAGTAAAACTTAAACCCGAATGTTTTTTTTGTGAAGCAAAGTCGACTCCATTTGCAAGTGATTTTCAGAAGCAGGGTTTGGAGTGAGATGAAGACAACTTAAATTATGCCAATTATTCTACATAACGCCACCAAAGAGGGGTTATTGTTAACTGCACCTATTGATTTTTTTTTATTGGGGACGAATGATCAGCCTCAATGTAAATTTAACAAGCTTTGAATTTGGTTTCTGTTTGTTTAGCAATTCATAGACTCCAATGCAATAATAAACATGTTCCCCCTTGTGAATTTGGTCCTTATTCTCTGTTTATTTTCCTAGAACAGTTTTCAGGAAGTGAAGCTGTCATAGTTTCTAGTAATTCTAAATGTGGTTTTGTCGTATTCAGTTAAATGGATCTAAAATCTCACCCTTTTCATTAGTGCAAATCTGTACCGGTGTTTAGTATAATTTTACAACCATGATACACAAAATCCCAGATTACCACTAGCAGAACATCCCAAAGAGTTTTAATAGTCACAGTCTGCATTAATACTGTGTATATATTTGAAACAGGTATAAAGGATTAAAGGCATCACTATTCATTGTACAAGACATCTCAAAATGTTTATCTGAGCATAATTGTTCTTGCTTGTTCAGGTATGAAAATATTCAGAATGGATTAAGAATATTTCAAAACTTTAAGGAAACGAACCACTGTTGTAGATATGCTGTTTTGGCATAATTAGTGTGAAATCTGCTTACTGTGCACTCACACTTACTAGTGCCACAGTCTTCTGCAAATGGACCAACCACTACTGTATAACAGGAGAACCACAACAGATCAGTTGGTTCTTCTTCTACGAATGAATCTTTGCACGGTAGGCACACGATGCTCAAAAGCATAAATCCCCAACACCACAGGGACTGGGTGGTTGTGAACTCTCACACTTTCAGCACGAGTCGCTTGCGTTCAGGATCTTGCACATCCCAGGGAGATCCTAACCACCAAAACCTTTGGACTTTCGTTTTATGTCAAATGATCAAACGTTTGTGTCATCTAACTGTTAAACATGTGTCTATGTTCTGAACAAAAACGCAAGAAAACTATGCATTTCTTCTGTGGAGCTCCTGTCCCATCTGGAAGTGCCTGCAAGCTAAGAAACGTTCTTTAAAATGGTGACTGCATTCTTACATGCATAATGAGACTGTCTCTGACTAAGCTCAAAAGCACAAAAGGGTAGCGCTTGATTTTATCTTTGAACATGAAATGAAACCATCAGATCAGTCAGAAGGAATAGAATGCTACCTGGTGTTCATGTCTGACAGCCCCTTTCCCCTTTTTAAAATTAATATTATTTAAATCTTTTTTGCACTGTCCTTGCTCTATGTTGTATTTTTTTTGGGGGGGGGATTGATATTTGTTTACCACTCTTAACTTCTCATTCTCTTTCATAGAGCATATCCATGTGTCCTGAAGGGAGTTTGAATCAGTGACTTCATCTTTTACTCAAGTTCACTGATTTAACAGATGAAGATCTCTGAGGGTGTCTTCACTTTACATGAACTCCCCTGCTGATCCAACGGTCCTTCCACCATTACAGCCTTAAGAAGTTGGACCATGCAGAGGAAGTCGTGTTTCAAGCCTTCTCCTGTCCTCGCAGAGATGGACAAACCACTTCCTGTTAGCACAAACATCTCCCTGGTGTTGTAGGCATCTGTGTCGTTCCTGCCTTTTGCTGCTCCTGGCAGGACTCCTTTGTCGACCTGCTCGATAATGAGCAGCAGATCTTCCAGGCATTCATTCTCCAGGATGTGGTTCAGTTCCCAGCTGGCGAACTCCAGCCCAGCCGTGTTCTGGTAGTAGGTGCTTCCAGTAGGTCCTGAGGACCTCCTACATCCCACACAGTGAGCACCCAGGAGTCCAGGATCTGCACATTGAAGCACACGGTGGGAATGGTCTCCACAGCCTCGTTATACTTCAGCTTGTAGAGCAGGATGGACTTCCCAGACCTGTCGAGGCAGAGCAGCAGAATCCGAGCTTCGGGTGGAGTTTTACTGCGAGCCGCTAACCTGCCGTGGTCTCTTCACGGTCAGGCTGCCCTCGTGTTCCAGTTAGCATGTGTCCCAAGTTCTCAAGATATAATCATCAAAACTCAGATGAGGGGAAAAGTGAAACAGCCTTGCAGATCATGAATTCCTCTTACAGATCATCCATTCTTCTTTTAATTCAGCATGACTAGTGTGATGAATGTCATGGACATACAACTTAGACAGAAGCGATTAATCTCTGGTGACATGCATGAAAAAAAACATCACTTGAGATGATTAATAGTTCAAAATGCACTGAACATAGATCTCGCAGCCCAGCAACAAGATGTTTAAACAAAGACAAACTGCAGATGCACGGAACTAAACTACAGTTCAAATGAGTGTTAGCAGCTATTAAAACATTATCCTTCCACCCCTCAACAAACCCGAAAATCCAATCCACTCTCTTTATGAAGTATGCAAACCTCCAGAGTGCAGAGCTTGGCTGGGGTTCCTTTATATACCCAGGGGTTAAAAAACAATTTTTTAAAAGATTGAAACAGCAGCTGCTTTTCATAAACACACGGACACGTTCTGATTTGAATTCTTGCACTTTTTATTGTTACAGTTTATTGTTTTTTTCTTTCTTTAAATTCACAGAATTTTCTCTTTTAATGTTTCATAAATTCAACAAAACAAACACAAGCTCCACAGCAACATTATATAACATACTGTATTCTGGAGGAATATACAAACAGAAAAATCACACATAAAAAGACTATTAACTATTAAATCTCTTCTGATATTAATAAACCAGAGTCTGATGCATTACTCTTTTATATTACTGGTATTGAGGTTAATGATATTCAGTATGTACATTCACTTTATTAGTTTGTCTCAATGAGACCTTAATATGCAAAATACCATATTTCCCAATATATACATTTCATGTGCATGGCATCAACAGAAAGTAATAAAAGCTTGGGCTAGGTGTAAAAGTCAGTTTTTAATAGTTTTTAGTAAAGTAAGTGATAATACTAAAATTTCTGAATCAAAATAAGGCAACGAGAACCCCTTATCTTTGAAGGCCTACAGTAGCAATGTAAATTATTCGAAGAATGTCTGAATAAAATAAAGAGATTCTGAATTTGGTTGACCTATACAACCATAACACATCCCTGTGCATTTTCAGGGCTTTGATCTGCGCAGGTCTGGATCCTGACCGTCCACACGGCAGGTGGCCTAGCCCACGTGGGCCACACAGCGGTTCCTCTCCTCTGCCTGCTCTCTGCTGCCCCTGCTGGTCATCCTTCGTTACGCTACCGGTGCAAATGGGGCGAGTGGGGAATGACGAGGAAGAGAATTAGGGCCACAGGACTACAAGACATGCTACAATGTTCCCAGTGAGTGCAACATGAAAATCTTTTGTCCATTCATTGTCTTACTGGATATATACAAGCCCAATATTTATTAAGTCCTTCCTTCAGTGTACACTATTGGAGTTTACAGACTAACAGGCTAAACCAGCGCACATGTACAAACTAGAATATACTGTGAAGGCCTTCAATTAAACAATCTAACAGACTGCTTTGAGTGTTCACTGGACAATTCCTAATTGAAAAAATGGTTGAATCTGTTAAACACTCTGAACCAAGTGGCGTGAGTAAATGGTGAAGTAGCCACGCGCGACTGGTGTAGCTGGTTTCCAGTACCGTCCCCTCCCGACAGACGGAGTGGAGTTTGACCAGGTCTCAGTCTGCAGTCCCGCCACTGTACTGAGAACATCAAAGTAAAATGGCGTTTAAAAATAACCCAGCGGAACTGTGTTGACATAATGGGCTAAACTTTCTAAACAATCCGAGATTTTACAAAGGCCCACATAAAAACGTCCAAAACAGATTTACAAGATTTCAGATTATTAACAGATTTATGAGACTTTAGATTATTAATAGATTTACGAGCAGCGGCAGCAGGAATGGGTGGGGTGAATTCTACTGTACACACACTGCTTCTTAAAACAGGCATTATTTAAAGGGCATCCAGCCACATCAGGTAGATACACTCCACTATTACCTCTGTTGGGGGGGCAGAGATGACACTACACTACGTTCAGTCCGTCACACCCAACCCAGTCCCCGAGACTCGCTGGGCGGCCCACGGCTGCGTTGTGCCCGGGTCCCAGCTCAACCCAACACTGCAAGAGTAGTGTGTGCTGGGTTGGGTGTGTGTTGAACGTGGACCGTCTGGTGGCAACTGGGCTGACGAACAGTGCATTACACTATTAGACACGACTAAACCGTGTCCTGAAGCAATCGTTTCTTAGTTCCCCTGCATCTCAAACTATTTGAAAATAAAAGCTTGAAAACGATGTTTGCTAATAAGGGCTATTATGGCTGTATACTATTTGCTGTTATTTGAATATTATTTTAATAAGAAACAGTTCTTGCTCCAAAAATAGTCATGAAACGGTTTTCCTTCTGCATCTTAAATCTACACATACGTTATTTTTTTTCATCCGTTATATTCATCTACACTGCGCTGAGGACTCACTGCTCGCCGGTTTTGGTGTTGTTTTTTTTTAACTTGACCACCATGACGGTGATGTTGTCAGGGCAACCACGATAGAAGGACTGCAGTACGATGCTCTTGGCGCCGAAGTGGGGCTCGTTGAGGCGGTCCTTGACGAAGCGCACCGCCTCCTCGTTGCTGAAGGCGTCCCACAGCCCGTCCGACGCCAGGATCATGAACTCGGGCTGCAGCTTGTCAAGGTCGAAGGTCAGCACGTCGGGGTCAGGCACGAGCACGTTCAGGTTCTTGAGCGGGTAGTCGCCGAGAGAACGAGACATGGCCAGGATACCTTGCACACGCCAGGAGCCGTTAAAACTGATGAACCCTCCTGAGGGTGAGAGGGAGCGATTACAAGGATCACATCACTGATATCACCATTCTTTATAGATTCAATTACCGATAGCTTAATTGATCACCCCAAACCAGCTGGGGCCCCTACACATCTAAAGGAATCAGGACTGTTTCAGATGAAACAAGACCGCAAGCCAACGAGGTCACACCTATATTTAAGGTGCATTCACCCATCAGCTGCACCATTAGAAACTCCACCTAATCTCACAGGTGCGTCTCACAGGTGAGACATGATCGTAGGTTATGTTCAGATCCTTATCCAGCCTCTACCCCATTCACAGATGCCTGGTTTCTGACCTCTCTTACCAGACCTGGTGTTGTTTGCGTGGGGGCGGCAGCACGGCTGAAGTGATTGGCTGGGTCGTGAGTGATGCGTTAGTGTGACTGAGCCAGGCACAGCAGTGCAGCTGTGGATTCATGGGTTAATGTCCCTGTTGGGTTGAGAGACTAACCAGCCAACAACATCCATGTGGGGACAGAAACAAGCCACGAATGTAGGCCAGTAAGGGCTGGTCGTCAGATGAGCTAGTCTATAGTGTACCCCTATGAGGAGTTTCAATTAATAAATGTTTTGGGTGGTATGTGTAAAATGCAGTATTCATATGATAAATATGACAGAAAAGGAAATTACAAACATCAAAAAGATTTTAACTTGGAAATCACAAGCTGTTTATACTGAGCTGCAGCTGTGAACGCAGAATGAAGCAGAAACCATCAACGCACCTCACAAACAGGAAATGTTGGAAAACGGAAAAGTGCAAGATCTTTTTTTTAATCATTTTTGTTTTTGCAGAAAGGCCATAAAACCGCTGCCGTATCTCCAGCGTCTGCCGCCAACTGGGTAGATTTACATTTACAACATTTCACAGTCAGTCCAGAGTGAACTACAGAACTATGTGCCCAGTACTTAGCAAATGGCTCGTCCATTAAAATCCTGACTGTCTTCTTGTGGGAGTGGTCAGGTCAGAAGGTTGTTGGAGTGGTCAGATGGTTGTGGGAGTGGTCAGATGGTTGTGGGAGTGGTCAGGTCAGAAGGTTGCTCTACAAGTCAGATGGTTGTGGGAGTGGTCAGGTCAGATGGTTGTTGGAGTGGTCAGATGGTTGTGGGAGTGGTCAGGTCAAAAAGTTGCTCTACAGGTCAGATGGATGCTCTGACCCTAGCGATAGCATCTCCATACACTCTGCAGACTTCCTTGTGACAGTATCCCTACTACAAATTAAAAACTTTCATGAATGCCAGGATGTTGTGGCTTTTACAGTCTCAGATCTCAACGTCATCGTTTACTGATGGCCAGCCGGCACACTGCAATAGGAATGTCAGAATAGTATTGGTACTATGGGTCATTATGTTGTAGCCTTCACAAACTGCCTATGAACAGCAAGCAAACATTTGAAAATTGTACTGAAGGCAGCAGCACGTATGCAGACCTGGCGAGAATCAGTCTGGGCAAAGACTGAACGCTTTATAGATGTAATGCCACCTTCTATCAGCAGGGGGCAATAAAGGAGCGCTCATGAAGACTGCACATTCTGGACGCCCAATAAAACCTTCAAAATCAAAAACCTCCACCAAAGATCATGAGACTGCGTGGCTAATGCCATTTTCTGCCCGAGATTCATCATGCGCAGGACTACGATGTTTTTCTCTCTGACGTGTGACTCACCCGCTTTCTTGATCCTCTTGCGTTCCTTGAGTTGGTAAGGCTTGTGGTCATGTGACAGGGGGACGGCGTTGCCATCTTTATCACAGAGCACGCCTCTGGAATCCCCAACATTGGCCACAGTCAGCTCCTTATCAGACAACAGTGCTACCAGGCATGTAGTTCCTGAGAGAGAGGAGGAGAGAGGGAGGAGGAGAGGGAGAGAGGGAGGAGGGGAGGGGGAGAGTGAGAGAGAGAGAAAGAGAGGGAGCAAGAGTAGGAGAGAGAGAGAGAGAGAGAGAGAGAGAGAGAGAGAGAGAGAGAGAGAGAGAGGGGGATGGAGATAGAGATCGGGGGGGGCAGTGTCATTAAAGGACTTTTGGAAAGTGGAATGCTGGGTTGGACAGTCTCGTACTCTGAGGGCAACACAATCAGGCAAAAAACCACGCACGCACGCGCGCACACACACACACACACAGAGTAATCCCTCTTCCCTCCTGCACAGTGACCTTGTCATTCCTATGGAGTATCTAGTCTGGATCACACCCAGTCATTCACGTAAACAGTGTCTCTCCCACACACACACACACACACACACACACACACACACACCACAACATCTGCTGACTCCGACTGCCTCTGAAAGCGGCGGCTTCAACAATGTGGGAGTTTGACTTCCTCTTTTTGAATCGCTTCTTCTTCTTCTTCCTCCTTTCTGTTCTTTCTCTTATTTGTTGTTTTTTTCCAGCGCCAGGTTTGAGTGTCCATGCACAAGCTCAGGGGGTTTACCCAGAATTCACAGACCCCTTCACACCCCCCCCCCCCCACACACACACCTCCCCCCACACACACCCCCCACAAACACCTCTCCCCCCACACACACACACCTCTCCCACACACACACCTCCCCCCACACACACACACCTCTCCCACACACACACATACCCTCCCCCCACACACACACACCTCTCCCACACACACACACACCTCTCCCACACACACACCTCTCCCACACACACACACACACCTCTCCCACACACACACACCTCTCCCACACACACCCCCCCCACCTCTCCCACACACACACACCTCTCCCACACACCCCCCCCCCACACACACACCTCTCCCCCCACACACACACCTCTCCCCCCACACACACACCTCCCCCCACACACACACACCTCTACCACACACACACCTCGCCCAGCCCCCACACACACACTTGCTCCCCTCACTAGTACAGAATACAGTAGAGTATGTATCACCATGTATGTATAACAGTCAGTTATGCAATTTCCTAATTTAATAACTGTGTTAACTCTGGTGTTTGGTAGACTGAGCGTTTTGTGCATCATCGTTGGAAAAGAAAGGCTATACCCCCCCTAGTGGTCTTTTTCATCACTGCAGATCTCCTACTGCAGCCAGCAAGCCTTTTAATGGGCGTTTGTTGATTGTGTCCTGAGGAAAGAGTGTAGAAGAGACCTCAGAGAGAAAACGTTCCTTTGTACTTCTATGAGGTACAAATGTGTGATTGTCTAGGTTAAACAGGAGGCATTGAGGCAGAGGTGCCTTGCGTTGCTGAGTCCTGCCGTTACCTGAGCACACACACACCACCACACATTCTTTGTAGCCTACACACACCCTGTACCGTCTGCTCTGTGGGAGTCGGTGTGTGGTGGATCGAATAAATTAGGCCGTGCTACTGAAGTGCTCCACACAGCAACTGTACAAGGGCCTGCTCTCTGGTTCTACAGTTTAGCGCCTGAATCAGTTAGTGGCTGTAACTTACCTAACCGCCTGGAGCTTACTGGGATATAATGTGTGTGAGGAGAGAGAGAGAGAGAATAAACAATGATTTATTCATGTTGAAGGATAACACTGCTTTGGCAATACTGTAACTGAATATGGTCATGCCAATAAAGCTTATTGAATTGAATTGAAATAGAGATATAAAAGGACAGAGGTGTGAAGAGAATGAGAACGTTAATAATGGAGAGAATAAAGAGACAATAATAAAGAGAACAGAAAGGAGGGAAAAGAATGAGGATGGAGAGAGAAGTAGCACCTGATAGAGAGAGAGAGAGAGAGAGAGAGAGAGAGAGAGAGAGGGACCAATGCAATTACCTTCCAGAAATAAGGAAGGATTTTCTTATTCTCATTTGTAGCTGCTAAGAGAAGGAAAGAGAGCGACCAACCCAACACAGGGCCAAAGTGGGCGAGTTTGTCATGGAGCCACCTGGTGGACAGGAGGTCCACCAACACACGGACATGCGCACATATTCAGGGTAATGTGAGAATGTGGGTGAGAGACCCAGTCTGAGTGAGAGAGAGAGAGAGAGAGAGAGAGAGAGAGAGAGAGAGAGAGAGAGAGAGAGAGATACACTGTATATAAGTGGCACCTGTGTATACACATGTACATACATGTGTGTATACACACATACGCACACTGCTTTTCCTTTCTCTCCCTCTTTCCTTCCTTCTCTCTCTCTCTCTCTCTCTCTCTCTCTCTCTCTCTCTCTCTCTCTCTCTCCTTTCACATGTCTCTATAGTTGCACCTGCTGTCTGGCTCCCCATATGGAGGTGGATAATGGGGTAGACAACAGTACACCACTGGCCCTCTCCACTTACACACATACACACCTCCATTACAAACACACCTGAGAGAGAGAGAGGGAGGGAGAGAGGGAGGGAGAGGGGGGAGAGAGAGAGAGGGAGAGAGAGGGAGGGAGGAAGAGAGAGGGGACGAGAGGGAGGGAGGAAGAGAGAGGGAGAGAGAGAGGGAGGGAGAGAGATTACGAGGAAAACAGACAGATAACATCAGGGAGAATGGAAGAGAGAAAAGGAGAGATATTGAGGCAGATAGAAAGGGGGAGAAGGCAAGACAGAGACAGAAAGAGACTCACAGAGACGGAGCAAAGAGGTGATGTTTGAGCGTCCTGCACACCACCAGTATGACCTCCTGCTATGAACCTCCTGCTATGGACCTCCTGCCCCTTTGCTTAGTTCTCTTCTCCGATTCTGGGGAGGTCCATCATCAGCATGACTGGGTCCCAGCAGGACAGGACAACAGCAGGACAGCAGGACAGGAGGACTCACACTTTCACTCCATATACTAACTCCAAGTAGTCTCTCCTCAGCTGGAGGAGACCACAGAAGGACAAATACACACACCCAGTCACACACACACACAGACACACACAGACACACACACATGAGGGTGAGGATGAGGACGTGGCTCTGGCCAGGGGGTGTGGCAGCACATTCCCACGGCAACAGCAGCCGTGCACTCCTGTGCACACACCAGAGATGATTCCACAAGATACTGTGTGAGTGGACCTGTTAGCGAAAGATGCCATCTTAATCGCCTCTGCCACCACAGGATAAAAGACAATGGAGTGATGAGTATCCCCCCCCCCCCCCCCCCCACCACACACACACACACTCTGTCTCTGCACTTTACCTACATGGCACAACCACAGTGTAGCAGCACATTTAAAAAGTCTAACACAAGACGAGAAGGCTTCTATAAAAATCCAATTTCAACTTACATTTTTACATTACCTGGTTCAGAGTCTTAAAATAATCCTTTTAGTATATGGTAATTAAAATAATCCTTTTAGTATATGGTCATTTAGTATATGGTAATTTAAGCTTTATTTCATTTATTTTACAAGAGCAGAATTTACATAATATGGATTCTGAGCAAAGGTGCGTACGTGTGTGTGTGTGTGTGTGTGTGTGTGTGTGTGTGTGTGTGTGTGTGTGTGTGTGTGTGTAAGTGAGAGAATGTGTGTGTATGCACTGGGGAGACCAAAGTCCAGGAGGAATAGAGATGTAGAAAGAACCTCACGTCAGTGACGGCAGGCAGAGAATCGTCTGATATGAATATGTCAACCTCCTCTCTGCTAGTCTCATCATAAATAAAGCATCCGTGCTTTTGGGGAAAGTGGCACAGATGAATAAAACATTGCATGTCTGTCTGCGATAATAGTGTGTGTTAATGTTGTGTGTGTGTGTGTGTGTGTTAATCTTGTCCAAAAACATAGTCCCATGGGTGTAATTGAAATGAATCTGTCCAACGTTCAGGATTGCAGAAGTGACATTTGTATTCTAGTAGAGTATCAGTGGATTAATACATGATGGAGGTCGTGATGGGTGTGTAGCTGTCAGAATACTAGTCAGGACACTCCTGCTACACCTGCCGGGCAGTGCGGGGTAGATGCGAGTATGGTGAGGGTGGGTACTGGTACGGGGTAGATGTGAGTATGGTGAGGGTGGGTACTGGTACGGGGGTAGATGTGAGTATGGTGAGGGTGGGTCCTGGTACGGGGGTAGATGTGAGTATGGTGAGGGTGGGTACTGGTACGGGGTAGATGTGAGTATGGTGAGGGTGGGTACTGGTACAGGGGTAGATGTGAGTATGGAGAGGGTGGGTACCGGTACAGGGGTAGATGTGAGTATGGTGAGGGTGGGTCCTGGTACGGGGTTAGATGTGAGTATGGTGAGGGTGGGTACCGGTACGGGGTTAGATGTGAGTATGGTGAGGGTGGGTACCGGTACGGGGGTAGATGTGAGTATGGTGAGGGTGGGTACCGGTACGGGGGTAGATGTGAGTATGGTGAGGGTGGGTACCGGTACGGGGGTAGATGTGAGTATGGTGAGGGTGGGTACCGGTACGGGGGTAGATGTGAGTATGGTGAGGGTGGGTACTGGTACGGGGTAGATGTGAGTATGGTGAGGGTGGGTACTGGTACGGGGGTAGATGTGAGTATGGTGAGGGTGGGTCCTGGTACGGGGGTAGATGTGAGTATGGTGAGGGTGGGTACTGGTACGGGGTAGATGTGAGTATGGTGAGGGTGGGTACTGGTACAGGGGTAGATGTGAGTATGGAGAGGGTGGGTACCGGTACAGGGGTAGATGTGAGTATGGTGAGGGTGGGTCCTGGTACGGGGTTAGATGTGAGTATGGTGAGGGTGGGTACCGGTACGGGGTTAGATGTGAGTATGGTGAGGGTGGGTACCGGTACGGGGGTAGATGTGAGTATGGTGAGGGTGGGTACCGGTACGGGGGTAGATGTGAGTATGGTGAGGGTGGGTACCGGTACGGGGGTAGATGTGAGTATGGTGAGGGTGGGTACCGGTACGGGGGTAGATGTGAGTATGGTGAGGGTGGGTACCGGTACGGGGGTAGATGTGAGTATGGTGAGGGTGGGTACCGGTACGGGGTAGATGTGAGTATGGTGAGGGTGGGTACCGGTACGGGGGTAGATGTGAGTATGGTGAGGGTGGGTACCGGTACGGGGGTAGATGTGAGTATGGTGAGGGTGGGTACCGGTACGGGGGTAGATGTGAGTATGGTGAGGGTGGGTACTGGTACGGGGGTAGATGTGAGTATGGTGAGGGTGGGTACTGGTACGGGGGTAGATGTGAGTATGGAGAGGGTGGGTACTGGTACGGGGGTAGATGTGAGTATGGTGAGGGTGGGTCCTGGTACGGGGTTAGATGTGAGTATGGTGAGGGTGGGTACCGGTACGGGGGTAGATGTGAGTATGGTGAGGGTGGGTACTGGTACAGGGGTAGATGTGAGTATGGAGAGGGTGGGTACCGGTACAGGGGTAGATGTGAGTATGGTGAGGGTGGGTCCTGGTACGGGGTTAGATGTGAGTATGGTGAGGGTGGGTACTGGTACGGGGGTAGATGTGAGTATGGTG